>NW_026125242.1:0-76012 GCF_943737965.1 Phodopus roborovskii | reverse complement strand
CTGTCTCTAGATTAATCCCTCCATGGGGGATGTTTCTCGCAAAGTCCTTTTGTGCAACCAGGAATACATCCTGGCTCCACTGTCTGAGGTCCCTTAGACTGCTCAGTCCCCTTCTGGCTGAGACCCATATTCAACGAGAATGAGGATACAACATACCCAAACTTATAGGACACCTTGAAAGCAGTGCTACGAGGGAAGTTCATTGCAATAAGTGCCCATATGAAGAAAACAGAGGATAGTCACATAAGAGAATTAATAGCACAACTGAAAGCCTTAGAACAGAGAGAAATGAATTCACCCCATAGGAATAGATGCCAGGAAATAATCAACTTGAGGGCTGAAATCAACAAAATAGAAACCAGGAACACAATACAAAAAAATCAATGCAATGAAGAGTTTTTTTTTTTTTTTTTTTTTTTTGAGAAAATCAACAAGATAGACAGACCTTTATCCAAATTAACGAAAAAGCACAGAGAGAACATGCAAATTAACAAAATCAGAAATGAAAAGGGGAACATAACAACAGACACAGAGGAAATCCAGACAATTTTCAGGTCATACTTTGAAAATCTGTATTCCACAAAAATTGAAAATTCAAAGAAATGGACAAGTTTCTGGATAACTATCACTTACCAAAATTAAATCAAGAACAGACAAATGACTTAAATAGACCTATAACCCGCAATGAAATAGAAGCAGTCATCAAAAGCCTCTCAAACAAAAAAAAAGTCCAGGGCCAGATGGATTCAGCGCACAATTCTACCAGACATTCAAGGAAGAACTAATACCACTACTCCTCAAACTGTTCCACAAGATAGAAACAGAAGGTTCATTGCCAAACTCTTTTATGAGGCCACTATAACTTGGGTACCCAAACCTCACAAAGACACAACTAAGAAAGAAAACTACAGACCAATATCCTTGATGAACACCGATGCAAAAAATACTCAATAAAATAATGGCAAACCGAATTCAAGAATACATCAGAGAAATCATTCACCATGACCAAGTAGGCTTCATACATGGAATGCAGGGATGGTTTAACATACAAAAATCTATCAACAAGATCCACCATATAAACAAACAGAAAAAAAAAACCATATGATTATCTCCCTAGATGCGGAAAAAGCCTTCGACAAAATTCAACACCCTTTCATGAGAAACATCTTAATGAAGAGAAATGACAAGTCATCCACCAAAGTAGTTCCCATGAGTTTTGTGGAGAACTCTCAAAGGTAGGGGAAGTGTTCTGTTCTTGTCAATATAGGAAAAGAGAAAACACACATTTTCTATTATTTTTTCTTTTTTAAATATTTTATTCAAGTTTTATTTTTTCCTTTTTTACTTTTTTATTTTTATTTTACATACCAATCCCATTCCATCTCTCTCCCTCCCTCCATATTTCCCTCTCTCTCACTGATTCATAGCCACTGACAACCCTCCCTCCCCCAACTCCACATGTAGGGTGATGCCTTCCAGGAAGAGTCATATAAATCTGTCAAGTCATTTGGAGTAGGGACTAGGCCTTCTCTCCTATCTCTATGTTAAGGGAGTGTCTCTCCATGGCAGATGTGTCCCCAAAGTCATTTTGTGCACCAAGGTTATATACTGGTTCCACTATCAGAGGTCCCTTAGACTGTGCAGGCCTTCTAGCACTGACCCATGTTCAGGGGTTCTGAGTCAGTCCAATGCTAGATTACCAGCTCTCAGTCTGGGGGCCCATTAGCCCCTCCTTGTTCAGGTCATTTGGCTCTATGTGTTTCTGTAGCCTGGTCTTGTCCTCCCTCTCTGCATCTAGATTCCACTTTAGCTCAGTATTTAGTTGTGGCAGTCTGCTTCTGTTTCCATCATCTACTAGATGAGGGATCTATGATGGTGGATAAGTTAGTCATTGATCTCATCAGGGACAGGCATTTATGGTAGCCTTTCCACTCTTGCTCAAATTGTTAGTTGGGGTCAGACTTGTAATTCTCTGGATATTTTTCTAGGTTCAATTTTCTCTTCAAACCTAGAATGTTTTATGCTTTCTCTGTGTCTCTGTGTCTTTGTCTCTCTATCTCTCTGTCTCTCTCTCATCTATTCTTCCCTGACTCAATCTTCCTAGTCCCACGTGCTTTCCTCTCCTCCCCTTCTCTTTCTGTAGTTCCCTCTCCACTCCCCATATGCTCAGGAGATCTTGTCCCTTTCCCCTCTGTGAAGGACCTTAAAAGAATCTCTTAGAATCCTTGTATCCTAGTTTCTCTGGCGGAGTGAATTATAGGCAGGTGATTCTTTGCTCTAGGTCTAAAATCCATATATGAGCAAGCACATAACCTGTTCCCCTTTTAGTGACAGGGTCCCCTCATTCAGGAAGGTTTCTTCAATTTCATCCATTTGCCTGCAAATTTCAAGATTTCATTGTTGTTGTTGTTGTTTTCTCCTCAGAGTAGTATTCCATTGTGTAAATGTGCCACATCTTCTTCATCCATTTTTCAGTTGAGGGGTGTCTAGGTTGCTTCCAGGTTTATGCTATTAAGAATAGTGCTGCTATGTACATAGATGAGCACATGTCTTTGTTTCATGGATGTGGATCATTTGGGTATGTGCCTAAGAGTGGGATTGCTGGGTCCTGTGGTAGACTGATTCCCATTTTCCTGAGGAACCATAATTCTGATCTCCAAAATGGCTGTACAATTTTGCACTCCCACCAGCAGTGGAGGAGTGTTCCCCTTTCTACACATCCTCTCTAGCATAAGTTGTCATTTGTGTTTCTAATATTAGCCATTCTGGCAGTAGTAAGATGGTTTTGATTTGCATTTCCCTAATAGCTAAGGATGTTGAGCACTTTCTTAAGTGTATTTCAGCCCTTTTTATTTCCTCTATTGAGAATTCTCTCTTCAGTTCTGTGCCCCATTTTTAATAGGATTATTTGGTGTTTTGTGACTAGTTTCTTGAGTTCTTTGTATATTTTGGAGATCAGCCCTCTGTCAGATGTAGGATTGGTGGAAGATCTTTTCCCAGTCTATGGGTTGCCATTTGGTCTTGTCCACTGTGTCCTTTGCCTTACAAAAGCTTCTAAGTTTAAGGAGGTCCCATTTATTAATTGTCAAATTCATTATCTATGTTATGTTCAGGAAGCGGTCTCCTATACCAATTTGTTCAAGGACACCTCCCACTTTCTCTTCTAAGAGGTTCAGTGTGTCTGGATTGATGTTGAGGTCTTTGATCCATTTGGACTTGAGTTTTGTGCATGGCGATAGACATGGGTCTATCAGCTGTCTTCTAGACATGGCCATCCCAGTTGTGCTAGCACCATTTGTTGAACAGAGTGGACAACAATGCTTGTTCCTGATTTTAGAGGAATTTGCATTGAGTTTTTCTCTGTTTAGTTTGATGTGGGCTGTTGGTTTGATGTATATTGCTTTTATTATGTATAGGTATGTTCCTGTTGTCATTGATCTCCCCAAGACCTTTATTGTGAAGAGGTGTTGGATTTTGTTGAAGCCCCTTTTCAGTATGTAGTGAGATGATTATGTGGTTTTCTTTTTTGTTTGCTTATGTGGTAGATTACATGATGTACTCACGCCTATACAGCTATTAGACATAGAGCAAAGATTTACTAGACTACAACCCACACTTCCAGAGAAGCCAGGGAATGAGGAGGACCTTAAAAGAGTCATGCATGTTCCCTAAGTGAGGGGGAAAGGGACAAGAGCTTCTGAATATATTGGGAGCATGGGGGAGGGAGGAGAGAGGTAAAAAAGAGGAATGGAGAAGAGAAGAGGAAGGAGAACATGAGGGATCAGGAAGATTTAGTGGGGAGATGAATAGAGGAGAGCATGAAAAAAGACACACCAATAGATGGAGCCATTACAGGTTTAAAGAGGTATCTGGCACTAGAGGGACTTGTACATGGATTCACAAGGATGACCCCACCTAAGAATCTAAGTATTAGTGGAGAATCTACCTTAAATGCATTTCCCCTATTATGAGAATAATGACTACTTTAAATGTCATCCTAGAGCCTTCATCCAGTAGTTGATGGAAGAAGAAGTACAGCTAAACCCTAATCCAAACTTCTGGAATCCATTTTTAGAGAGAGAGCAGTGATAAGCAAATGGATCAAGACCATGCTGGGTAAATCCATAGATGACCTTAGCAAGTGGGAATTCAAGCACCCTACTCTGACAGCTGGGAAACCAACATGCAACCAAACCAGAACCCCTGAATATGGGTGTCAGCTAGGAAGCCTGGATAGAGTATGTAACCTATGGCGGTGGAATCAGGATGTATCCCTAATGCATGAACAGACTTCAGGAATCCATTTCCCATGAAGGGATACTCCCTTAGCCTAGATACAAGGGGGAGGGTTTTGGCCCCACCCCAAATGACTTGAAAGATTTTGATGATGCCTGATGCAGGCCTCACCCTCCTTGTGAGTGGATGGGGGATGGGATGGGAGTGACGGGGAGGTAGGGGGGATGTGAAAGAGAGGGATTTGGGATTGATATGTAAAATATGATTGTTTCTAATTTAAATATAATAAAAATAAAAAAAGGGAACTAAATGTTTTCATTAGTGGGTGGGGATATTCCTATGGAATACTGGGGGTTCAACATTCCAGAAACCATTGAAACTACAGAAATTTGTGGAAGAGTGAAAACTTGGGTGTGGCAGACACCAAGGAAATGAAGAGACTGATTTGAAATGAAGATTTCCTGCAGCAAAATCTAAGTCCTGTATCTAAACATGTAGACATCTTTGAATTTTGTTCTATAGTAATTGCTAGGTCATAAACAATGTATTCTGGTGGAATATATATTAGCAGTAAAAAATGTGTTAATGAAAGCTAAGTCATGATAGAAAAATTCACATTTTATTTACAGCTCTAAACCAAGTTTGAATAGACTTATAAGAACTTTCAATTTCCCATTTTTGACACCTTTGTCATATTTTGTCATCAATCATAAGCATGAAAGTGAAAACCCATGAATATTTTTCATTCTCAATGATCAATAGCCAATACTGTTCAAGCAAGTATAGAAATTAAATTAATAAAAATATGATAGAAAATATTGAAAGCTATTAAAATCTCTATAATATATAGTTTTTAAATTGATTAAGTATACTGTTCATTCAATAAATGTCAAATTACAATGATCAAGTTACAAAAAGGAAATAACAGCAGTTACTCTAAATGAACCTATGTCATATTCAACATAAAAATATGATATTCCTTGAATTTTAATTGCTTTTTTTCTGGATAATTGGAGTGGGGAAAATATTTCCCTCAAAGGGAGTCTGTTCCCTGAGAGAATTACATGTTTGTACAGTTTTCAGATGGCTCCCCAAATCAGCCTCTAAAATATTATCACAGGCTCACATGGTATTACTTTAAAGAGATAAGATTCTGACCCAAGTTCCTTGGTTTTCCATTCATCCTCATGAAAACTCCAATACATTGAGGATACACAATGGGCTTTCTTCTGACTTTCCTTGGTAAGTCTGAAACCCCAAGCAGACAAAACATATCCAATTCTGTGAAGTTATGTGAGGGATAATTTTATCATTTCTTTCCAAAAAGTGAAGGAACAGAACCTACTGTTAAATAATTCCAAGATGCACAGAAAACAAATCACAACATCTCTAAGACCTGAAGTTGGGCTTCTAAGCTCCCTGATAGCAACATTTTAATCATCCTGTAGTCTGTGATTAGTTTTTAATGAGATGTATCACCCACAAAGTTACATCACTGCATTCACTGACTCTGCAGCAATTGTCATGAGCCTACTTAACTCATTACTACTCCTTTTTATTTACTCATTGTCTCACCTTAACTAGTATTCATGTAGGAAAGCTGACAATTTAATGATTACATGCAGACTTGAAAATAAGGTAGATATGCAAATTTGAATTTTTTTTCTTTGATTTTGAGGTGATAACATAATTACATTATTTATCACTTCTCTTCCTCTTTCTAAACTCTTCTATATACCCTTCCTTATTCAAATTCATTGCCTTACTTTTAACTGTTGTTAAATGCATGTATGCATATACATGACTTGACTTTTTAATTCATACTGTGTGTTATATAATAATGTATATCAAGAACATTTAATATTAATATATTAAACAATATGCAATTAATAAAATAATATATAATACATCATACTGATAATATATGAACAATATAATCATGGTCTGAATTCTCATCAGTGTCTCATTTTATTAACAAAATAATTTTATGTATCTTTTAATGTCTCTGTCATTCTGTATCTCTAACTCTTTCTCTGACTCTGTATGTATATAAGTATTCTTTTCCTTTCTTTTGTTTTTTTTTTTTTTTTGATTATTTTAAAATTATTTTTTCTTATTTTACACATCAATCCCAGGTCCCTCTCCCTTCCTCCCATGCCCCCTGACACTCCCGCTCCCATCCCATTCCCCCCACTGCACAGGGAGGATGATGCCCTCCTGGAGGGATCATCAAAATCTGCCTCTGCCTCCCTGGTTCAATGATTAAAGTTGTGTGCCATCACCAAACCCTTTGGTGCACTACACATTTAACACATTTAATCCCATTACTCTGGGAGTTCAAGGGCAGCCTAATCTACATAGTGTGCCCAGTACAACCAGGCCTCATAGAGAGACACTGTCTCTAAATATCCAAACCAAATAAAGTATTTTTTATTCAAATAGCTATATAAAATTTATGTGGTAACTGGCTCATGTGTATTAAAGTACTAATAATTTCTTGAGATTTAACTTGAGATAAATTTATGTATGTGATTTTAATACATAGACACAATTATAAAGAAGACTATGAAGTCTCTGAATGCATCTCAGTTTCAACAACACAAACTGTAAAGGTAATTATCTGTATTGTATTCATATACGCATGTTAAAATGCTCCACAAAAAGTCTCCATTAAAATCCGAGAAAACTACAATTATGTCATTTTATGTGGTAGAAAAATAATCTCTTCACAGTGATTAGACTGAGTGTAAACTAGGCCTTGGGAAAATACATTAACCACTACAAACCGAAAATGTTTAAATATAAATAAGTATAAATAAAAACAGAGGCTCATCTTATTATGTAGGTAAGGTATTAGCAAGCAATGCATCACAAGTGGAGAGACAGAAGGTGATAGACAATAACAACAGTAAAAGTGAGCCCCACCTAAAATAGGATTCTTCCAGCACAGCATAAAAATACTGTGCAAAGAAGAAAAATTGGTTGCTATAGCTATCTACCTGTGAGAGAAAAGATAGAGACAGAAATGCTGGAGAAAACAGCTTTGAATAGACTGAGGATATATAAAAATCACAAGTAAAAGGGTAAATATAAATATATATATATATATATATATATATATATATATATATATATAAGCAATTGTTAATACCTCCATTTCTTACACCAACACAGATCTCACAAAGTAATCTTAATAATTATGTTGCAGCTGATCATCATTCATCAGGACTTGACAAGTCACATCATAGTTCTTTATGCATTAATTCATTTAACTCCCAGTAATTTGAAGTTGATAAAAAAAAATGCCAAGTAAATTACATTTTATTGACAGACAAATTAAATTTTAGAAATTAAAATTTAGAAAAGTTATATTATATATACTGAATGTCTCTCAGCTAATAACTAGCATAGTTTTATACTTTTGCACAGTCAAATTCTTAAGCTCTACTCCAGTGCTATACTTTCTTTTTAGAATTGACTATGTTGATAGTGAGTAACTCTGATGCTGTATTTATCCCTCTCCATCCATGGGACATTTTTTTGTGAATTGCTCTATGATACACTTATATGCATATGTGTGTCACAAAAGGATAATGATTAAATGTAAAATAATTAAAATGAAAACCAATTCAATTCATTACCAGAATATAGATTTTGAAGCATCTTCTTAAGTTTGTTTCTACCAGCTGATTTCTAGTCCCACTTGAAAAACAAACATTACATTAGAAATTTTATTTGTAAATAAATGTTTATTTATGGGAGGATTACAGAATCATAGAAGAATAAATTCTGGTGTATGATAACTAAAGATGTGTAAGCTGATAAACTGAAAAGATATTTGGTAATCTTTCATTCCATATTTGTAACCTAGAGGAACTCAGGTTATATGTTCTTTTTCTAACTCAGTTCATTCATAAATGAAATCAGTGACACTGGAAGCCAAATCATGTAGCCCTTTCATATTCAACACCATATTATTAGTTTAGTGATTATAACTAATCTATAATCACTATACTCTGGAGGCAGAAGCAAGAGGTTCTTGAGTTTAAGGCCATCCAGGGTTATAGGTACTTGGTTACAAAAAAATTTCAGGCAAAAATCTATGTACTCCTACATAGATTATTTATTCTCTGAATTGTATTCTTCTTTATATTTTATACATGGTAAAAAATGTATCATTAAAATGAATTTTACTTTAATTTACAACTGTATTTTTCTCATTCAGACATATTTGTCTTTATTTAACTTTGCTATAGGCCATCTTGTGACTAATAAAACACCATAGATGAAGAATATTACAGAGGTAACAGAATTTCTCCTGTTGGGACTAACCACAGCCTCAGAACTACAGGTTCCACTCTTTATTTTATTCACACTTATTTACATTATCACTTTGATTGGGAATCTGGGAATGATTGCACTGATTCTGCTTGACTCTCATCTCCATACCCCTATGTACTTTTTCCTCAGCAACCTCTCTCTGGTGGATTTTTGTTCCTCCACAACAGTCACCCCAAAATTTTTATCTATCTTGCTTCTGGAAGATAAGGTCATCTCCTACAATGCATGTGCTGCCCAGATGTTCTTTTTGCAGCCTTTGCCACTATGGAATGCTATTTCTTAACATCTATGGCCTATGATCGGTATGCAGCAGTGTGTAAGCCCCTCCATTATTCCACCATCATGACAAAAAGTGTTTGTGCTCGTCTGGCGGCAGGTTGCTATATCATTGGTTTTTTGAATGCTTCTGTGCAAATTGGAGACACATTCTACCTCTCATTTTGTATGGCTAATGTGGTCCATCACTTTTTCTGTGATATTCCAGCAGTTATGACTTTGAGTTGCTCTGACAGAGGCATAAGTGAGATGATTCTGATTCTTATTTCAAGTTTTAATGTTTTATTTGCACTTTTTGTTATTTTAATTTCCTACCTATTCATTTTTGTCACCATTTTGAAAATGCACACAAGTGAGGGGTACCAAAAGGCATTATCCACCTGTGCTTCTCACCTTACTGCTGTCTTCCTCTTCTATGGGACAGTCATTATAATGTATTTGCAGCCTAGCTCCAGTCATTCTATGGACACAGACAAAATTGCATCTTTGGTCTACACTGTGGTCATTCCCATGCTGAACCCATTGGTCTATAGCCTGAGAAACATGGAGGTCAAGAATGCATTTATAAAGGTTGTTGAGAAGGCAAATTTTCTCTGGGGTTAGTCATTTGATGACATAAATTCCAACAAAAGTAATTTAAACCTTCTTACAATTATTCTGTGAAATAATACAAATGTCAAATATATATCCAGGATGGTGGGAAAAACGACTCATAACATAATGGCACCTTCAATGTGGCTGATTATAAATTCCACTTAAAACTTAACAAAAACTTAAAAAAGGGATTTAGAAACAAAAGAACAGAGACAAGCAAGGCTTTTTGGTAACAGAATTTTTCTCAGTTGGACTCTGTTTTGCCAGAGACAAGCAGAGATTTGCATGGTTCCTTTAAGGGAGTTTTCCTGACTCAGCATAAGTGTCAAAAAACCAGAAAGCTTTTAAAGAGCTCTGTGCTTACAACTTAATGGTGTGTACGAGAGCTGGCAATGGCAGTGATCACATCTCCAAGCTGGCAACATGCTACTGGATGGCAGTGTAGACCAAGGCAGTGAGCACAATTCTCAGTTCTGGCAGTAAATGTAACTGCCACAATCTTGGATAGACCACTCCTAATAGGCTGTGACTTTCATTATAGCAATGCTGTTTACCAGATAAAAGACTCGTGGCCAGAAAAAGATAAAAATTTACAGTAAAGACAGATTCGCATTAAGGAAAAACCGCTAAAGATTTGCATTGTGTTTTAAAATATATGTAGGCTTGGAAGAAAAAAAAGAAAAAGGATAAAATTGGTTAAAAAGAATAATAAAAGAGAGTAGCTGGGAGTGGTGGCACACACCCTTAATTCCAGTGCTCAGGAGACAGTAGCAAGCAGATCTCTGTGATATCAAAGTAAACCTGGTATACAGAGTTAATTCCAGGACAGATAAAAGTTACATAGAGAAAACCTATCTCAAAAAAATGAAAAAGTAGAAGTAGGAAAAATAGCGTAATAAAAAGCCACTTAAAGATGGAAAGCTCAAGAGAAAATCTGGATACTGTACAATATTATATTGTGTTTGTATCATTTGACTGCTGAGGAAGTAACAACTGCTAAAAGAAATGTTGCTGGATTAATTCAATTAATATATTTTAAAAATGCTTTGACTCCAAAATTTAAGTTTAAGAACAGGTTATGGGGAAAAGGATTTCTATTTTTGTTTCCATAGAAAATGAAATTCCTTCCAGACCAATGTGGTTTGATCAAGCCAGACCCCCTGAAGCAGTGTCCCAGGTGATCCAACATTCAAAACATTTGGGAAAAGGCAGCCTTATAGACTAGAATCAAGATTTCTGTATCTTCTTAGGATCCTCATGATAGCACCCCCCTACCAGCTGGAATCACTTTGTAAAGAACGACACCCAAATTTCCAAATATTGTCTATAAATGTTAGTTTTCAATTAAATGGGCTTGGTTATAAATGGTTAATGATCACAACCAATTTTTTAAATGTAAAATGGGAATTTTGGTATGAATATGAATGCTTTGTTTTGGAATGTATTTTTATTTATTGATACAAAATATGGTCAATTTTGTGATATGTATGTTTCTCATCTTGTTTAGGTATTGTGTTTATATAGCTCATTCACAAATGTAATGTATAATTTAATATAGATTACAAACAGTTACCTATAACAGTCAAAACTTATAGTTAGGTGAGTTAGGTTTTCTAGATATATAGAGATGTATTTCAAAGACCTACAGAATATGGCATTTAAAATGGTTTAGAGTTTTTCTTGATAATGAGACATAACTGCACCTGGCAATACCACCTGCATCAGGAAGGAAGATGAACATCGAAGAAACTCATTATGGAGTTTGCTTTCAATATGACAAGACTAGCATTTGGGCAAGATACTGCTCTTGTCTGGACTATTTGACTTTATGCTATATAAACTGGACATGCAGGACCCCAGAAAAGTTACTACTGATACAAGATGGACATTGCCACAGAATCCTGCTTCATGGAAGAGTCTGCCAGACAGTCTGCAGGACACAGAGGAAAGTGACTGACAAACTGCCATTACAGGTGGACAGTTTAGTTTTCTGCTTTGCTGAGGATTCTGCCAGACACACTGTGGCCTATAGGCTGAAGATGGAACTTTACAGAAGAACTTCGGGTGACTGACCAGATAGTGAGTTATCTCTGTCATTTCTAGAGTTTATATATTTTCCTTCTGTGGTCTTTGAAGGAGTTGAAGACATATAGTTATGGTTATAGTTTTCCTTAGTTAGGATTAAAGATAAGTTACATATAGGAATTTATCACAAAGATAGGATAGATGATAGAATATTTTCTTTTAATCTTGCTAAATGTTAATGGATTAATATTGTTAACTGTGGTTCTTATTTAATAACTGTTTTGTTATATATTTTACTTTGTTAAAGTTAAAACCCTTCTTTTTATTTTAGACAGAAAAGAGGAGATGATGGAAGATGTCATTCTGTAAATACGTTTCTTTTATTGGTTAATGAATAAAGCACTGTTGGCCAATAGGAAAGCAAGATAGGCAGGACTAGGACGAGGAGGAGAGAGGAAGAAGTAGGGAGGAGATTTAAGATGGAAGATGAAGAGAGAAGAATGCCTGGGCCTCTCTCCGGTAAGATAAGACCACGTGTAAATACTTAGATGAATAGAAATGGGTTAATATTTAAGGCAGAGCTAGCCAATAAGAAAGTAGTAGCAAGCAAACAGAATTATATCTAATACAGTGTCTCTGTGTGTTATTTGGGGCTGGCATGGCGGTGGGACCAGACCAGCAGGGGAAAACCTAGTAACATACATATACATACAATTCAACCTTCTCTGTTACTTGTACATGTATTTTCCAGGTCTGTTCCTTTTACTAATATGTTCAGTCCCAACTCAGTCAAATAAAATTTTAATTTAAAAGAAAAGCATAATTGTATTAGCTCATCTTTACAGATGATAAAGATCATTAGATCAAGCTCATACAAGCCAGAGAACAATCTCTAGTAGATGACAAGTGACAAATGAGATTAAATATTACTATAACATGCCTATGAAATTTAATATTAAATGGATGGTATATGTCACCAAAGAAATGGCGCTGAATTGTCCTGCCTGTTCTTCATACAGATGTCCTTTTATAGATAAGCTTGCACATTAATTAGCTTAGACAATAAACTCTGACCATAGTTGCTATATGTCCTTCCTGAGAAGGCTGAAGCACTTGACTTATACCATGTTGTCTGTCTCTTAACAGACACAAAGGTGCAGCTATATATGATAAAGACACATTAGCTGGCCTTTGTATAACTACATAAGGAGAGATTCTACTGTGATTGATAACAAGTGAGAAAATTCTAGTGGTCCAATTCTGTGAATGGGGAAGATAAAGTTTATATGTAAATGCAAAACACTCTGACTAGCCTAAACAAACTTAAATAAAAAAAAAGTTAATCTCATGCCTTCAGATTTTAAAACTTAATGTGACTGTAGATATCAAAATAATTTGGTGTTGACAAAAGAAAAGAGTATGCCAATGAGGTGCATCTTAAGTCAAGAAGTAAATCCATACATCCTTGAACAATTTATCTCTCACAGATGAAATTAAAAATTAGTAAGAAAGCAATAGTCTCAATAAACTTTACCCAATATCAAGACACAAAGCATGAAGTTGTATATTGCATAGTAAGAAATCACCCACAAAGAAGGTTTTTGGTATACTTAACACAAACAGAAAAGTTATTATAACAAAATGTGAATATGTTAATTTGATTGGAAGTAGTAATTATTTAACTGAGTTTATATACATACAAACTTCATGTAATATGCCTTCAATAAAGTAAGTAAATGAAAATGAATTGAATTCCCATAGAATACTCTTCATCACCTTAAGTATAAATGATTAAAAACCTAAAATAGCAATCAATAAAATAAAACTGTTAAAAGTTATGAACTATTAAAAACAAATAAAACTACACTATTTACAGGAATATGGATGAAGGATGTCATAGTAAATGAAATAAACTACATATAGATTTTAGGTATCACTTGTTTCTAGTAATATTGGGCTTTAGTAAAGGTAAAGACATGAAATTAAATGGGTGACTATTAGGTGTATGGGTAAAAAAACAAGCTAGGAATAATATAGGGTAATTAGGGGTAACAAAGGAAGAAAATATGAAAAAATATATTGTGTATGTGAATGTTTATGTCATGATAAATTTTGTGCAATTAACATATCAATAAACCCAAATAAATTATGTAGACCTGCGGTACTACAAATGTTTCTTAAATGCAATATAAAAACGCATAGATAAACAGACTTCAGAATTACATATTTTACATCAATAATGTTAATTAAAATGTGAAAAGTCATAATTGAGACATGGTTCTGAGGTAGAGTCCTTAAGTGGTAATGGTGACAAACTTGACTTGATCATAAGCACTGCAAATTGAACAAATGAACAAGTAAATGAATAAGAAAAAAAGAAAAAAACTGGAATAGGAATAAAGGTTTTAAATAATATATCTTATAAAGGTATACATAGAGAATACACAAAGAAAAATGCACTAAAAATAAAAGACACTCAGTTAAAGTATGTGCAAAGCATTTGAATATGAATTTTTTCAAAGACAGTAGTCTTAAAAGTATATGAGATGTTCAAAATAATTAATAGAGAGGATATATGCAAATAAAACTAAAACTAGACACTACTTCACAGCAGTTAAAATGTTATGTGTATATGTGTGCATATATGCGAGTGTGTGTGTGTGTGTGTGTGTGTGTGTGTGTGTGAAACTAAGAGCAGGGAATAACAAGTTTCACCAAAGGTGTAAGGAAATTGTAATCCTTATAGTTTGCTAATAGGAATGAAAAACTGGGTAGTATTATAAAAAGTTTGATAATATTCAAAAGTTAATCGTAATTACTTTAGGAAAGAGTCATTCTCCTACTACTGAGGTAGTCAAAGAATAGGAAAAATTCCTTCACACAATGCTCATAGAAGCATTATTAACAGTTGTCACACAATTAAGCCAATCTATGTGTTCATCAACTAAGAATGAATTAAAAGACTTTGAAGTAATGGATCAGCTTTCAAGAGCACTTTCTAATCTTGCAGAGTACCTGGGTTTAGTTTCCAGCATTCACAGGGCACTTTGCAGCCAGCAACAATACCTATTTCATATCTGATACACTTTTCTGACTTCTGTGGACCACAGGTATGTGCATGGTTTATTGTATTATGAATAATTAAAAACCTGGAGACAGACTTTGTTGGTTCAAGGTGAAGACCAGAAAAGTAAAGCGGCCAAACACTAAAGAGTTCTCCCCACTACCAATGCTCGGACTAAAGAGGTGAACATGTCCATTGATTGAACTCCAAACTGCACTGCTCCTCAACATGGCTGAAGACTAACTGTCAGCTCCGAGACCCTGCTCTTGTCTTATATACATCTCTAGTGCTGGGATTAAAGGTGTGAACGCTGTTTCTCATTGAGACTTATTCACTCTCCCTTAGCTCTGGGTAGCCTTGAACTCACAAAGATCTATCTCCCTCGGTCTCTTGAGTCCTGGGATTGAAGGTGTGTGTCACCACTGCCTGGCCTCTATGACTGTAGCTAGCTTTACATTCTTATCTGAGGCAAGCTTTATTAAATCATACACAATATCACCACAATTTTCTACCATAAATGTAGGCAAATATACATATACATAAAATTAAACTTGTTTTAAACAATGAGTGATGGAAGATTATACAATAATTAATGGAATATCAATACATGCTGCAGCATACATGAGCCTAGTCAGTACAAGGTGTCCTGGCTCCTGTTTTCTCAGCATGACACAAGCTACAGTCATCTGAGTGAAAGGTACCTAAATTGATCCCACAGAGGACACTCAGTAACTACTATCATCAGGGACATAATTCAATTCCCAACTACTCACTATAGAGCATCTATGCCCAAGATATTGAAAAATTTCGACTCTAATTTCTGTATCTCCTGTAATCAAGAAACTTACAACACCCCACCCCATCCCCCCACACACAAATATACATAAAACTTAGTTCATTCTATGTTCACTCTATTGTACAGGGTCATAGTAAATAAATTTAAAAATGAATTTTCTTGTTTATAAAAGATACTACCATCAGACATACAGATGAAATTGATAGATTTTCATATGGACAGTGGCTTATTTAATAGGTAGAAATACAGGTTTCAAACATGAATTTGAAATCTAAGATATAAGTATTATTGGCAAACACAAAACTATCATAGACTTATTTAAGCAAAAGATTCCAGATGGAAGGCTGAATGAAGAAGAAATAGGGTAGGAGAGTAAGAGGGAGAGAGAATGAGAGAAACCATTAAAAGCTAATGCATTTGAAAGAATGAGGAGGGATTTATAAAAACAGTATTTGGAGATAATAAATTTAAAAATGATGTGATTATAATCTCAAAAAAATGGGTTAATTTAAATGTAAGTGCTAGTAACAAGACTGAAATATCACCCAAGCATCTACAATTACTATTGAATTTTTAAGTGATTATTTGTGAGTGGCCACTGACACAGCACCTGCAAAACATGGCAAAATAAAATATAGCAAGATAAAATAAAGAACATCACTTTAAATTTGGACTAGTAAATCAAAATAGAAGGAATAGATTTGAAGAGAAGGCATAAGAATCAGAAACCCACTTGTCCACACACTCTCAGAAGTCCCATAAAAACACTAAACTGAAAGCCATAATATATTATCAGAGTGCCTGGAGCAGACCCATGCACACCCTGTGCATTCTGCCTCAGTCTCTGTGAGTTCATATGAGCTTTTCTCAGTTGATATAGAGGGCCTTCTTTGCCTGCTATATTCCGTCTCCTCTGGCTCTCCCCCCATTTCTGCCGTCTTTTTCACATGGTTTTATGAGCTCTAATGGAAGGGATTTGATTGAAACATCTATTTAGAGATGTGTGTTCCTAGGTCTGTCCCTCTACTGGCAATTATTAACCATGACAATGTTTGGCTATACAGGTGGGAGCCATGACCTATCTGCAAGTTGCTTGAGAGATATCATGGACAGCGACATTGAACTGAAATTCAGGATCTAAGCAATTAACAGTTAGTTGGCTGAACCTTGAACCTTATATCACAAAAGTGAGTTTAAGAGTACATACAGAAAGTCAATTGCTGAAATGTTTTTGTAGAGGGAGTTGTCTTCAATGTTATATGTCAGGCTTTTTGCAAGTGAAAAACTGGGATCAAAGTATTTCATGCCTGACCTTGGTATAGCAACAGACACGTGGTAACTTGTCCTTGAGCAATTCACCTACAGGGCAACTAATCTATTTTGGACTTGCTCTGAAGTCTAAAATCAGCTAATGGTTTAAAAAAGCTATTTTTGTAGCTGAGCATGTAACTATTTTCCTATGTCAGTCTAAGCTATGAAAAAAACATCTTAGTGTTATTTCTAGCCATCAAAATTATGCAGTTAAGAAAATATCTTCCTGACTATCCACAAATATATGTGGGCCAGTAGATGAAATAAATATACAAGATAAGCATGCAGGCAGTGATAGAAATACCCACAGATGATTATAGGGAAGAAATGAACTGGAACATAAGAAAAATTATAGACATAGGTAAGCAGTTCTCAGAGTTTGTGGTCCCAAGCATTGCTTGAGAAGGTTGCTGCATGAGAGAGTTGTTCATCTGCTGGATCAATACCCGAATTATTAATTGTCATCTATTGTATTTATGTCATGGCCCATGACATGTGTCAGCATATCAATGTGTCTAACAAGCTTCTTTTGGAGTTGTCCGTTTATATCAAATATATAGATTAATGATTACAGTTGATTTTGAATATAATATTAAGAGTTTGATGATAGAAAGTTTAAAAATAAATACTAGTCTATTTAAAAAGTACATTAATATCCTCAGAGGAATATTTTCGAGAAGACCAAAAGAACTCATAGCTATGATTCAGAATACAATATTTTTCTTTTCCTATACAGTATAGTTGTTGCAGAAATACAATAATCTGTTCTTTATTTTAATAGCATGTATAAGAAAAAATGAAAAGCATTATTCATCTTAGAACTTTAAAAATAAATCAATATAAACTATTTTGCCATTAGCAAAACTTTTGTTAATGCATTCTTAACCTCCTTGTTTCTCAAGCTGTAGACCAGAGGGTTTAGCATGGGTATGATCATGGTGTAAAACACAGATGCGATTTTGTCAGTGTCCATGGAGTGACTGGAGCTGGGTTGCAAGTACATGAATATAATTGTCCCATAGAAAATAGATACTGCAGTGAAGTGTGAAGCACAGGTGGATACAGCCTTTCCATAACCAGCTCTTGATCTCATCTTTAGGATAGTGACAAAAATGAATATATAGGATATCCAGATAACTAAAAGAGCAAAAAAGATATTGAAGCTCACTGCATAAACAAGAACCAATTCACTGACATGTCTGTCAGAGCAAGAAAGAACCATAAGTGCTGGAATATCACAAAAAAAGTGATGAACTATATGAGCCCCACAAAAGAAAGACTGAAAGTGTCTCCAATGTGGATGGAGGCATTCAGAAAACCACAAAAATAAGAACCTATACAAAGACATACATACACACTTGTAGTCATAGTGGTAGCATAGTACAGGGGCTTACACACTGCTGTGTATCGATCATAGGCCATTGACGCCAGGAGATAATTCTCAACAGTAGCAAAGGCAACAAAAAAGAACATCTGAGTAGCACAGTCATTGTAGGAAATTACCTTGTCTCCTATAAGAAGCCCAGTCATGACTGTAGGGGTGACAGCTGAAGAATAACAAAAATCAACCAAGGACAAATTTCCTAGGAAAAAGTACATAGGTGTATGCAGCCTAGAGTCCAGGACAATAAGGAGGATCAATCCCAGGTTTCCCACTATGGTGAAGGTGTAGATTAGGAGGAAGGTGATGAAAAGGGGAATCTGTAGTCCTGGTTCATCAGTGAGTCCCAGTAGGAGAAAATGTGTCACATATGTCATATTCTTCATCAGTGTCATCTTTTAGTAATAAGATGGTCCATAGCCAGGGGGAAAGAGGAACATGATGATAAAGAAGCTGAACTAAAATAGAAAAACGTAAGTGAGTAATACGGCTTTTGATCAACAATGTGTACTTTGAGATTGTCTGGTAAATGGGCTTGTGCCAAGTCAACTCTGATGTTTTATTTTTACAGAGAGTTATATATAATAGATTTTAAAGATTATTAATGGAGTGCTACCCAAATTTAAAATTTTGTTTCCTGTATAGTCATAATAGATGGAGACTATTCAATAATGATAAAAAATAATGTGTGGATAATCTCCAAATTTACCTCTGACTCCTTATATCTCACTTTATTTGTTGATCACTTTTCAAGAACTACTCTAGACAGGCACTTTAGGTGACCACTCTGTGAATGGCCTCAATGACATTAGAACTTGCTTGCCTGTAAATTATGGAGCACAAGAAATTGAATAATTCATACATATTACTAAAATATGAAATGCTAGTCTGTGCTTTGAGTCTGTGGTTTTATTTAACCCTTGCTGATTCTCAAGTATCAGAATTTAATCAGATTTTTTAATTAAATTGAAAATAACATTAAACATAATTACATAGCTTTCTTGGCAAGAACCCAAATTTTTTCAGTTAGAGTTGTGTTTCTATTTCTAAGCACACATTTCTGTTATAGTCTTTTGTCCCAGAGTACAGGGCCCAGGAATAAAGTGCCCTATAAAATAGGTACTTTGGCTTGCAACTAAGTTCATTTTCCTTTTTTCTTTATCTGTATTTGGACACTGTTCTAAGCATACATTATCAGAAAGTCAGGGATTTCTCATTCTTCCTCTAAATCTTTCTTCCTCTTCCTTGATGGTGTGGCTTCAAAACCAACATTGCTGAACACAGAACATAGACATAACTCAAAATATATGACCTTCTCTCTTCCTTTTCTCCATCTACCTATTAACAGCAGCTGCCAGATTTGAATCTTACATGTTCAAACATCATTATGAGTTTATTTCTAAAGTATCTTACTAATGAGACTAAGAACTGAACATGGATGCAGGGTATCTAGGTAAAAGATGTAATGTGTGTATGTGTGATTGTGTGTGTGTGTGTGTGTGTGTGTGTGTGTGTGTGTGTGTGTATGCACAGTAGATATGATGGGGTAATTTAGGTGATGTTAGCGACTTCAGCTTGATGCAGTTCTGATAGCTGCAGGCAGATAATCATCAGCTAAAACACACACAGAGTTTTGGCCCATCCACTGTATAGGACTCATTAGTCCATACTACCTTCTCTGACCACTGAAAAGTAAACAATGTTAACAGAAAATTTAGGACACTTCTGTAAGAAGACAGTAAAAGGTTGATATTGATCCCATCCAAGGATGTTATGTTTTCATGTTATGATTGGATATGAGAGTGGTCTACTAGTTTGTGCTGATTTGATGTACATAGACACTGGGAAGCAGGGCTTCACTGCAGGTGATATTGATCTGTCACTCCTCATGCTGTCTTTCCTCCTGCAATAGCACCACTGAGTGTCTATCCTCTTCAGAGTGTTCTTCCTTCCTCTGAAAACAGATCACTGCTCCTACAATTACCTGGAACCCTGTCTTCCTTGAAAATCATATTTTCATTTAATGAATGTCTATTTTCCATTAACTTATTCTTTCCTTCATCCTGTCACAGCACACTAAAGTCACCAATACCAAAATAAAATTGACAGTTCAAGGGGCTCTCTGTCTCTCACAGATCTTTTACAAGAGCTTTCTATGTTATCAAATCAATTGATATGATGTGGCTGTCATATAATAACAATGGTTCAATTTCTATATTTGTTTTGTTTCTTTTGATACCAATGTTTATTTTACCAGGTAGGCTGGTCCTTAATTCCTAGGATAAAGCTAGCCTCCTACCTCAGCTTTCATAATGGCTGCAGAAAGAGTAGTTTGTTTATTTTGCTTGAGTTGAACCCTTTGAAAGGATATCTACCTAAGAAAAACACTTATTACCCACCAGAAATCTCCTGAAATTCTGAATATTTTAGGTTATAAACCTATATTTGAGACTACTTTCAGAAAATTTTGTAGTCTACAAATAATAAGAGATTTGAGCAAGAATGTGTAACTAGGTGTTATTACTATTGGTTTCCGGAGCTATTATCATTGAAGAAATCCAACATTTAAGAAGTTACCAGTATTTCTAAAGTAATTTCTTTACCTAAAAAAAAAAAAATTAAAGGTATTTTTAAGCCTCATGTCTGCATTAAACCAATAGTTTCTACATTATTTTAATGTAATGGTCATCTGTATATGATTGTAGACAAACTGCTAAAATGTATAAAGTGAATCATGCAGTATTTTTGAAATTTCAAAAAAAAAAAAAAAACAGTTTACTCTCTTGTTTTGTTGCATTCCTTTTCTGTAATAATAGTAACACAAATAGGAAACAGACAAAATCCACTAATATTCAGTATGGCTTGGTTCTCTCAAGGTTCATAGATGTGATGTGTTAAGATGATACTTAAACTCCCTAAAACAAAAAGTTTTTAATTCGTATCATGAAGCCACTTAGTTTTTTTTAAGGAACTGTTTTCACCCATCCCTTTGCTTTTAATATAATTCACAGTAAGTCCTGTTGCCCAACTCACTTTCCATAAATTTCAAGTCTCACTGACAATGGTTATGCAAAATACAAGGCTATCCTATCTTTGAAAGAAAGAACAATAGCTTCAATAGTGAGCATGATCTCATCAAATTAGCCAGAGAATGCTGATTACACAGATCTTTGTCAGGTAGTGATTAAACACTTTGATGCTGTCTGAGACTCTATAAAGTCTTCATATTTGCCTTACTTAGAAAACAAAAATGAGAGGGAACTGGGATTTATATGTAAAACAAGGAAAATAATTTTTAAAAAAAAGTTAAAAAAAAGAAAACAAAAATGAGAATATCACATATCTCACAAAATTTATCACTTGTTTCTTAAGAAAAAGATGACAGGTATACATGACATCATATCAATTAATTGTTTGTCAGTATAGCTTTTACCTTTGAGTGTTTTTCCTTAACCATGAATGATGACTGACAGGAGATCTTCAGTCACAAGAGGTGGCCATGAAAGAGATAACAGTGAATACCATTCAAATGCATTGATGAACTATTCTGAAACATGACATCAAGCATGTTGTTATTTAAGAAGCTAATGCATGAAGAACAAGAAAAACTTTGTAGACTTTGACATCCATAGAGATTTCTTTTATGGGAATACCAGCAACTCCCAATCTTCTTTCTAGGAAAGAAGCAATTAAAACTGTGGGTACTCATATGCCTATGGGGAGTGCCTCTGATTGAACTCAGAGAGTTATTAATGACAGTGAAATAAAGAAATCATGGAGTTTAGATGAGAGTCACTGGGAGAGCTGGAAGGCTGGTAGTTGTGGATTCATATGATCAAAATACATTATATCAATATATGAGATTATCACATAATAAATTAAATATCATGGAAAAACTTAGGAAAGGGTGGTTATTCTCACTGTTCATTTGTATGCATCTCTCCTTGCTAGGTGTCCTTTTAAGGTGTTTCAAAATTGATGCATAGCATCTATATTCCAGAGTTCACACACTATGGTATATATTTTGTGTAATGAATCTTGCATATATTCTACACAATACCTATACTAATATATCTGAGATGGTCTTATATAACTTGTAAAAACCTAAAACAAACCTCAAGGACCAAAATGAGAGTCTTTTAACCAATGGACAAGTGGAGATGTTTTTAGTGGAGATGTAATGAAACTTTGGAGACAGTCCCTTTTTCTTCATGAAATGTTCTAGTGTTCAATTAGTTTCAATGATGAATCTGAAAAGAAATTCAAATACATGTGTTTTACATTGTGAATATGCATCAGTATTATTTATTAATTAAAGAACAATATTCAGATGGCTATAGACATTGTCAAGAGGTTAATAACACTTACTGTTTTAGCAAAGGATCAGGGGTTATTTCCCAGCACCCATGTCAGGTGGCAGACAACTAACCTGCCACTCCAATTCAAGGGAACCTGATGCAATTGGCCTCACAGGCACATGCACCTATTTAAAACTACAAACACACACACTTGCACACATACAGATGCACAAACTCTTAAAAATTACTAAAATAATCCTGGAAAAAAATAAAATGTGTTTAAAATGAAAATTAAAATATTTTTTGAAAATCAATTTAAAACTATTGTCATAGTATTTTTAGATTAAAATGTTTCCTATGTAATTCAAGTAATACATAAATAATAATTATTATACTGTTAGTGGCAATAAAATACATAAATATATCATTTATTACCAAAGAGCATAAAGTTGGGGAATTCAGCTATGTAAGAGGAGCTGTTTTGATTACTACTTCAATTTCCTTGTAGTTCTACAATTTTCAATAGCATTGGCTCTCCTTAATCTGAATAGTCTGGCTCACTTGCATGTATGGACCATTCATATTTGATAGTTAGAAAAGCAAATTCTATATAGCAAATGAATAAATATTCTATTTGTACTGATTGTGTTCATATTCGTACATAACCAGAGTTTGAATGTAAGATTGGGTTTTAAGGAGCATATACCTAGAGATGAACTGAGCCAAATTTCCTTCTGGTGTTTATGGGCTTAGCATTCTTAATGGTACCAAGACATAATGAATCTATATCCATCAGGAAAAAGAGCATGACAAACCAAATGATATTTGGCAATATTAAAGATTAAAATATCATCATTGGACACTGAAAATAAAGCAGGTGAATAAAACGGCATATAAAGAGAAATTTGTGCTAAGCTCTGAAATCATACACCAGCTTAAAATTCATGCCTAAGACGCAAGGTGACTTGATAAATAAATGAGAACTTCAGGGGAGATACTTAGTAGGGGAAGTAACCCTCAGTGTGGCAGTATGTATTTATCTCATGGGAGACAATGAAGCCATCATCATGGATCAGTGAACATGGACATGTGCAATTAGAGAGTTAGCTAGAACTTTTTATGTGTTTCCATCTTCCACTTAATGAGGATTCAGAATTCTTACCTGGGAGAACTGTAAGTATTCAGGCATTATGCTAGCCTGTCCCTGTCAACTGACAGAACGCATTCAGACAGTATCCTGGTCAGCCCAGGATTTCATGATTACTAGTCTGCATTTCGGTGCAGAGGACCCCTTTAAAAGAAAGACCCCAGGGATACATCCTGGCTCCACTGTCTGAGGTCCCTTAGACTGCTCAGTCCTTCTGGCTGAGACCCATATTCAGGGGGGCCTGAGTCAGTCCCATGCTGGCTTCCCAGCTATCAGTCTGGTGGCCCATTAGCTCCTCCTTGTTCAGGTAAGCTGTCTCTATGTGTTTCTGCAGCCTGGTCTTATCCTATCCATCTGCATTTGGGTTCTACTTTGACTCAGTGTTTATGTATGAGTGTTTGCTCCTGTTTCCAACTGGCTTGAGATGAGGGCTCTATGGATAAGTTAGTTGTTGATCTCACTATCCTGGAAGGGCATTTATGGTAACCTTTCCACAAAAGCTCAAATTGTTAGTTGACGAAAGTCTTGTAGTTCTCTAGACCTTTCTTTGTGTTCAATTTTATCTTCAAACCAATATTAGCTCCCTCTTTTATGTTCTCTCTCTCTCTCTCTCTCTCTCTCTCTCTCTCTCTCTCTCTCTCTCTTTCCTGTCTTCTATTCCTAACCGGGATCAATCTTCCTTGGTCGCACGTGTTTTCCTTTCCTCCCCCTCATTTTCTCCTACTTCTCTCTCCATTCGCTGCCCCCCACTTCCCCTGTGCTCTGGGGGACTTGTCCCTTCCCGGTTCTGTGAGCGACTTTATATGAATCTCTTAGAATACACCTATATCCTAGTTCCTCTGGTGGTGTGACTTATAGGCTGATGATCCTTTGATCTAGGTCTAAAATCCATATATGAGTGAGTACATACTATGTTCCTCTTTTTGTAACTGGGTTACCACATTCAAGATGGTTTCTTCATGTGCCATCCACTTGCCTGCGAATTTCAAGATACCATTATTTTTTTCTGCAGAGTAGTATTCCATTGTGTAGATGTGCTTATCCCTGGTGCACAAAAGGACCTTGCTAACACAGCCCCCATGGAGGGATAACTGCCTTAACCTAGAGACAGGAGAGAAGCCCTAGTCCCTACTTCACATGACCTGTCAGATCTACATGACCCCAACCAGATGGCAATCCCCTACATATGGAATTGGGGTGGGGAGATGGGAAGGGAGGGTGGTTAGGGTGCATGTGAGAGGGCAGAGAGAGTAAAAGGGAGGGAGGGAGAGGGAACTGGATTCGACAAGTAAAATAATAAATTAAAACAAAAAATGCTTTGACTCCAAAATTTAAGTTCAAGGACAAGTTACTGGGGAAAAGGATTTCTCTTTTTGTTTCCACAAAAAATGAAAAGCTGTGGATTCCTTCCCAACTAATGTGGTTTGATCAAGCCAGACCACCTGAAACAGAGTACCAGGTGATCCTACATTCAAAACAGCTACAAAGCAGCCTTACAGACTACAGCCAGGATTTGTGCATGTTCTTAGACTCCCCCATGACAGCACCCCTTACCAGCAGGAAGTAGTTTGGAAAGAACGACGCCCAAATTCCCAAATATTGTCTATAAATGGTTTTTTTCATTTAAATGGACTTGGTTATATAAAATAAATTTTAAAAAAAAGAAAATAAATAAATAAATAAAAGACCCCTTCCCACCTATATTCCTCTCTTTCTTATTCTCTTTACAGCAGTTCCGCTGGGGAGGATAGGACTTTTCCTATCTCCCTCTTCTTGTCTGTCTTCTGTGTGCATGTGTGTCTATGCCTCTATACTTTGTTTCTCTTTCCTCCCCCCCCCCATCCTTCCCTTTCTAATAAAACTTCTCAATAATGTCTGTCTGCCTGGCTTGTTTGCCCCCATCTTCATTCAACCTTACCTGCCGTGGAATATCCCAAGCTTCCCCTAGCAGTTTATTGTAACAAGAACTTCACAGCTTTTGTATATTTGCTTTCTATTATGAGAAAATAGAGAAAAAGATGTCCAACAAAGAAGAAGCCCACACATAACATCATCAAGTTGATGGCAATTAGAATTTGGATGCTCAAAAGTCTAAAATTTCTATATGTTTTATCTTTTAAAGTGTTTTGCCATAAGAGAGATAAACCATCACATCATAAATGATACTTTGATACTTTTGCATTGTTACTTCTGATGTCATGTGTGGAAAGAAAATGAGACAATGAATATGATTGCTATTTTAACTCCTGAGTATATTGCTCAGGATAATGAAACCATTCCAATCTTGTGAATGGTTGATGTTGAAACCAAAAGGATAGTAGTTCTAAATTATACTTCCAGTTGAGCAAGCTATGTTACTTAGGAAACTTGCCATCCATACATAAGTGGCATTCATCTAAACACTGTTAACACAGTCTAAAATACCACAGTGATCTCTCTGAGCTAGAAAGATTTCTTTAAGGTTTCTTTTGTCATTGATTGCTCTAGTGGCTCCCATTGAACTCTGCCTATGGCTTTTAGATTAAATGAACCATAAATTCTCATGGATGCTAATGAAGGTCCAACCCTGAAAATTTGGACTTCGTGCCTGCCAGTATACAAAACTGATTAGCATTTATTATTTAAAACAAAAATAAGCTCTTGTCCCATTCCCCTTCTCCAGTGGACCATGAATATCTCTCTTAGAGTTCTCCTAGCTTCTCTGTAGGTATAGATTGTAGGCTGGTAGTACTTTGCTCTATGTCTAGTATCCATACATGAATTAGGACATATGATGCTTGTATTTCTGTGACTGTGTTACCTGATTCAGGAGTGTTTCTTCCAGTTCAATCCATTTGCCTGCATATTTAAATATTTCATTGTTTTTTTTCTGCTGAATAAAACTCCATTATATAAATGTACCACATTTGCTCCATCCATTCTTCTGTTGAGGAGCATCTAGTTTGCTTCCAAGGTCTCCTTTTACAAACAACACTGCTATCAACATAGTAGAATATATGTCCTTCTTGTATGAATGTCAATCCTTTGGCTATATGCCCAAAAGTGGAATTGCTTCTTCTTGAGGTAGACTGATTCCCATTTTCCTAAGAACTGCCATAAAATTTTCCAAAGGGCCACATGAGTTTACACTCCCACCAGCAATGGAAAAATGTTCCTTCCCCTTTCTCCACATTCTCTCCAGCATAAACTGTCATTGGTGTATTTTACTTTAGCCATTCTGGCAAGTATAAGATTGGTATCTCAGAGTTGTTTTGACTTGCATTTCCCTGATGACTAAGGATTTGAGAAATATGCATATACATACATACATACATACATACATATGTATATGTATATATAATTTTTCTTATTGTACATAACAATTACAGTTTCCTCTCCCTCCCTCCCATACCCCCCTGACCTCCTCCCATCCCATCCCCCCTATTCCACAGAGAGGATGATAGCTTCCAGGAGGGGTCATCAAAATCTGTCAAGTCATGTAGGGTAAGGACTAGGTCCCCCATCCTGCCTCTAGGCTAAGAGAGTATCCCTCCATGGGGAATGTGCTCCCAAAGTACTTTCATGCACCAGGGATACATCCTAGTTTGACTGTCAGAGGTCCCTTAGAATGCCCAGGCATTCTAACAGAGACCCACATTCAGGGGTCTGAGTTTTTCCAATGCTGGTTTCCCACCTATCAGTCTTGGGGTCCATGAGCTCCTCATTGTTCAGGTCACCAGTCTCCGTCAGTTTCTGTAACCTGGTCTTAACCCAATTTTCTTATCACTCCTTCTTTGCAACAAGATTCTAGGAATTCAGCTCCATATTTAATTGTGGGTGTCTGCTTCTGTTTCCATCAGCTACTAGATGAGTGCTCTATGAAGGCATATAAGTTAGTTATCAATCTCATTATCAGGAAAAGGTGTTTCCACTGTTGTTCAGATTGTTAGTTGGGGTCATCCTTGTAGGTCTCTGGACATTTCTCTCCAAACTATAATGGCTCCCTCTAATATGGTATGTCTTGTTGCTTCATCTAGTCATCCCCCAACTCAATCTTACTAGTCCCACATGTTCTCCCTTCCTCCCTTTCTCTTTCTCCTAAATCGATCACCACTCACTGCCCTCAGCCCCCAATACACTCAGGAGATCTTGTTTCTTTTGCATTCTGTGAAGGAACTTGTATGAATCTCTTAGATTCCTCCTTGTATCCTAGTTTCTCTGATGGTGAGTCTTTGCTTTATGTCTAAAATCCATATATGACTGAGTACATGACACGTTCTTCTTTTTGTCACTGGGTTACCTCACTCAGGATGGTTTCTTCAAGTAAAATCCATTTGCCTGTGAATTTCAAACCATTAACATTTAGCAAGATCTAAAGAAAAAATTTCATCATCTATCCTATCTTTGTGAGTCTAAAATCTTATATGTAACTTATATTTAATCCTAACTAAGGAAAACTATAACCATTACTATCTGAATTCAAGTCTATCAAAGACCACAGAAGGATAATTTATAAACTCTAGAATTAACAGAGACAACTTGCCTGGTCAGTCACCCAAAGTTCTGTAATGTTCCATCTTCAGCCTATAGGCCATAGTGTGTCTGGCAGGCTCCTCAGCAAAGCAGGAAACTTTAAACTGTCTCCATGTATTGGCAGTTTGTTAGTCACTTTTCTCTGTGTCCTTCAGACTATCTGGCAGACTCTTCCATGAAGCAGGAACCCTGTAGCACTCTTCATTTTGTTTTAGCAGTCAGCAGTCACTTTCCTGTGAGTCCTCCATGTCTAAATATACATCACAAAGTCAAACAATCCAGACAAAAGCAGTAACTTTCCCAAATGACCAGTCTTGCCATATTGGAAGTAAACTCCATAACACATTTCTTTAATGTTCATCTTCCTTTCTGACACAGATGGTGTTTCTAGGAGCAGTTATGTCTCAGTGTCAAGAAAAACCATAAACCATTTTAAATGCCATATTCTGTAGGTCTTTGAAAGATTCGAAGAATGTTTACCCATCTCAAATATATCTCTGAATATCTAGAAAACCTAACTAACTTAACTCTAAGTTTTGACTGTCATAGGTTACTATCTATAATCTGTGCTAAATTATACATTACATTTTTAAATGAGCTATATAAACACAATACCTAAACAAGAGGAGAAATATACATGTCACAAATTTGGCCTTAAATTTGTATCAATAAATGAAAATCCATTCCAAAACAAAATATTTATTTCTATACCATAATCTGTTTTTTTCCTTTAAAATGGATTGGTTGGTACTCTGTTTCAGGTGGTCTGGCTTGATCAAACCACATTAGTCTGGAAGGAATCCACAGCTTTTCATTTAGTGATCCTACATTCAAAACAGCTGGACAAAGCAGCCTTGCAAACTATAGCCAGGATTTCTGCATCTTCTTAGAATCCCCCATGAGAGCGCCCTTACCAGCAGGAAGTAGTTTGGAAAGAACGATGCCCAAATTCCCAAATATTGTCTATAAATGTTTGTTTTCTTTTAAATGGACTTGGTTATAAAAAATTAATTAATTGATTGATTTTAAAAAGAGATTGGTTGTGATTATTAACCATTTATATGAAAACAAACATTTATAAACAATATTTGGGGATTGAGGCGTCATTCTTTCCAAACTGCTTCCTGCTTGTAGGGTGCACAGTCTTGGGGATCCAAAGATGTAGAAATCCTGGCTGTAATGGTCTGTAAGGCTGATCCTAGACTGTCATTTCTGCACATATGCACTGACACTTGGTGTTTGGGAGACTGGAATTTCCTTTAAAATGGGACAGTTTTAAATGTGAGCAAAGGTGCTACTTTCTGAAGCTGAGAGCCTAAGTTAGATCTTCAAGACCTATGTGACAGAGAAAAATAGAACAGCCTTTCACAAGCTATCTTCTGACTTTCAAATGAGTGACGTGGAATGCCACAGGCACACACACACATGCACACACACATGTACAGACAGTTGATGGATAGGTGGATATTATATATATATGATAGCTTATAAATATATAGAAGAATGGTTATAGATCATAGCTTATAAATATATAGAAGAAAAGACAGATTGATAGAAGGACAGATAGATGATAAACAGACAGATTATGGACAGAAAAAATCAAATCTGATTCCATGAAAAAGATATGAGAGAAATGAATCCAGATATCACATACCTAACATGTGTAAAATCAACATTGTAAATGTCATTTTGGCCTGAAAACATTCTTCCATGCAGAAATCTAAGTACAAACACTGCTGAACATAACAGATTTCTTGGATATAATTCAAAAATTTAATTTTCTTTTTTCATCAGCTCCCTCCTACCAGCAGCTGCTGGATTTGCAAGCTCTTGTTTTTCTCTCAAACTCTAAGAAAATGGTACTCAAGCTTTCTTCTGAGGAGATACTTATTAAAGGAGATACATTAATGAGATACTTATTTTAAACAAGAAGACCTGAATAGGGAATGATGGATATGTGTGTAAAAGATTGGCATATCGCTAAGTGTTATTGGATAACTGGGGTAATGGCAGCAACTTCACCTTGCTGAAGCTCTGAAAACTACAGGCAAATAATCACTAGCTATAACACACAAAGAGCTTTTTTCTATTCATTACTTAGAATTCGTTGGTCCTGGCATATCTTCCCTGACCACTGAAAAGTAAACAGTGTAATCTGGCCAGCTTGATGTATTGTAGTAAGAAGGCAATAATATCCTACATAAGAGTGACCCAGTGTCAGCATTCATGTTCTATTTGGGTAGAAGACTAGTCTGGTTTTTGTGCTGATTTGATTTACATGGAGACTGGCAAAGAGGGTGTTAGCTGCAGAGGACCTTTACCCTTCCTTCCTCATGCTGTCTTTTTTCCTACAATTATATCACTGAGCATTTATGCTCTCCAATGTGGCCCTGATTCCTATGAACACACTAATCACCTCCTGCAATTCCTTATGATCTGGTCTTCCTCAAATTCTTATCTGAGAGGTATATTTTCATTTGATGCAAGTCTACTTTCAAATCAAGTTATTATTTTCATCTTCCTGTCACACCATACCAAAATTAGCAAGATGAAATAAAATTGTCCATTTATATGACTGTCTTTGTCTCACAGATGTATTACAAGTATGTTCTATTTGTGGTAACACTTGATAAGATATGATTGTCATACAATAACATTGCTTTAATGTTCATATTTTTGTTTGCTTGGATAAAGAGACTCCCTACATCATTTAGTATGAGACTCCCTACGTAATTTAGTATGAGACTCCCTACATCATTTAGTATTGAAGGAACTACCCTCCTGCCTCAGCTTTTAGAATAATTGCAGCTAAAAGAATTTTTTTGTTTGAATTGCAGCCTTTCTAAGAATATCTACTAAAACAAACTCTTATTCACTATAACAATTCTTGTGAAAATATGAAAAATTTAGATTATGAACCTGTGAGACTACTTTCAGAAAATACTACAATACACAATTAATAAGGAATATATACAAGAATCTATAACTGAGACTGTTGCTGATTTGTTATATTATCTTTGAAGAAACTGAGCAACTAAGAATTTTTATTGTTTTTATTTTATTTACTTTTAATTTTTTTGTTCTTTTAAAGTATTTTATTGAGAACTTCATGCAACGTATTTTGATCATATTATTTATCCTTCCGAAATTCTCCCTTATACTGTCATACCTTCTTATTCACCTACTCCCTGTTCTTTCTTTTTTTTTCCTGTTTTTAAATTTTATTTTATTTTTTAATTTTTTTCTTATTTTACATATCAATCCCATTTCCCTCTCCCTCTTTCCCCCCCTCTCACTCTGCCTCCCTCCCATGGTCCCTGACCACCCTCACATCCCATCTCCACTCCACAGGGAGGGTGTTGCCTTTCAGGAGGAGTCAACAAAATCTGTCAAATCATTTGGAGTAGGTACAAAGCCCCTCCCTCCTGCTTATAGGTTAAGGGAGTATCCCTCCATGGAGAATAAGCTCCCAAAGTCATTTTGTGCACCAAGAATACATCCTGGTTCCACTGTCAGAGGTCCCTTATAGGTCCCAGGTCTTCTAATTGAGATCCATATTTGGAGGTCTGAGTCAGCCCCATGCGGGATTCCCAGCTATGAGTCTGGGTGGCCATTAGCTCCTCTTTATTCATGTCAGCTGTCTCTGTGTGTTTCTGTAGCCTGGCCTTCTCCCTCTCTGCATCGGGATTCCAGTTCAGCTCAGTGTTTAGTTGTGGGTGTCTGCTTCTACTTCCATCAGCTACTAGATGAGGGCTCTATGATGGTAGATAAGTTAGTCATCAATTTCATTATCAGGAAATGGCATTTATGGTAGCCTTTAAGAGGGAGCCATTATAGATTTGAAGAGAAAACTGACTCTAGAGAAATGTCCAGAGACCTACAAGACTAACCCCAACTAACAATTGCAGCATTTAATAACTTAATTGATCTAAGCTATTTATTCACTTTGAAAAAATTCAAGGTATTTTAAGTCTCATATCTGCATGAAATCCCATCATTTCCAAAATATATAAATGTATTGATCATCTCTATATGATTGTAGGGAAACTTAAAATGTATTTTGGACCATGGTAAATATTAGAGAAATTTTTTTGAAACTTGAAAATGATCAGATTATTTTCTATTTTTATGTGTGCTTCTTCTTTTGTTTGTTTGTTTGTTTTACTGATTGATTTTGAGACAAGATTTCTCTACGATACAGATTGGGCTATCCTGGAAGTAAATCTGTAGATCAGGCTGGCCTCAAACTCACAGAGATCCACCTGCCTCTTCCTCTTCCTCTTCCTCTGCCTTTGCCTCTGCCTCTGCCTTTGCCTCTGCCTCTGCCTCTGCTGGGACAAGAAGTGTGTGCCACCACCATCTAGATTATGAGTGCTTATTTATCAGTAATAACAGGAATATAAATAGGAAATGAATAAAAATTACAGATACCAGATTGTCCTGGTTCTTGTTTCATAAATATATGTTAAGAGAATGGAACTTTTTATATTTGCACCATAAATTAACTCCAGTTTTTGTCTTAATAAACTGTTTTCATCATCCCTTTCTCCTTTAACATAACTCACAATACATGTTGCTGCCCAATTCCTTTTCTGTGAACTGCAAGCAGCACTGCCATTATTTATGGAACATATGAAGCTACCAGTTCATTGGAAGCAAGGATAGTAAGTTCCACATTATGAACCTGACATAATCAAGTCAACCATGGAATGCTGATTACACAGTTCTTTCTCAAGTAGGTATGAAACATTTTCACATTCTCTGGAACATGGAAAGTGGAGAAAATAGCAGTAATACCCAAGTACTTCTGAACCTCTATTAATTCTGACCCTATAAAGGAAAGGCCACACACTTGCATTACTTAAAAAAAAAACTTGATGGATACTTCCTTTGATGAGTTTGAAATGCCCTGCTCCATCTCTTTTGATTAATTTTGTTTTGTAGTCAACTTTTTTAATTATTAGGGTAGCTACACAAGCTTGCTTTTAGGTTTACTTGATTGGAAAGTCTTTTTCCAATCGTTAACTCTGAGTTATTGTCTATCTTTGATGTTGAGGTGAGTTTCTTGTATGCAATATAAGGATGATTCCTGTTTTCATCTTCATTCTGCTAGCCTGTGTCATTTTATTAGTGAATGATTCCATTGATACTGAGAAATATTAATGCCCAGTGATAAACTCCTGTTATTTTGTTGTTGCTGCTGGTGGTGGTGATAATGGTTATGGTGTGTGTGTGTGTGTGTGTGTGTGTGTGTGTGTGTATGTACAGATATGTCCCTTCTTTGGATTTTGCTGGAGTGAGATTATCTATTGCCTTATTTGCCTGGATTTGTGGGTAGATATTGATTGAATTTGAATGTGTCATGAAATTTCTTGTTTCACTGGGTATAGTAGTCTGGGCTGGTATTAGTAATTTCTTAGAGTCTATAAGATGTCTCTATAGTCCATTCGGGCTTTTAGAGTCTCTATTAATAAGTTAGGTGTAATTTTACTAGGTTTGCATTTATATGGTACTGGACAATTTTTTCTTTGATGCTTTTAGTATTATTTTTTTATTTTTCAAGAGTATTATTTTGATTATTACATGGAGAGGAGAATTTTTTCTGGTCCAGTCTATTTGGTTTTCTGTAAGATTTTTATACCATTATAAGCATGTCATTTTTTAGGTTAGGGAGATTTTCTGCTATGATTTCATTAAAAATATTTTCTGAGCTTTTGAACTGAGAATATTCACCTTCCTCTTCTCCTATTATTCTGAGGTTTGCTATTTCATAGTGTCCCAGAATTCCTGGATGTTTTGTGTTAGGCATTATTTTTTTTTACATTTAATATTTTCTTTTACTAACTAATATATTCCCTCTATTACAGAAGATTTTCTCTTCATCTCCTACATTCTGTTGATGATGACATCTGTAGTTCATGTTCACTTGTGCAAATTTTCCATTTCCACAATTCCCTCAGTATTTTTTCTTTGCTACATGTATTTCCAATTTTAGGTCTTGAACTGTTTTCTTCATCTGTTTGGTTTTTGTTTTGGTTTTGGTTTGTTGTGGTTATTTTTCTTTCTTTTCATTCTTTCAGGAATTTACTGATTTCCTCCATTTCATTTGTTCTTTCCTCGATTTCTTTAAGGATTTTTTTTTATTTTCTCTTTAACTACATCTATTATCATAAAGTTATTTTTAAGGTCATTGTCTTGTGGTTCAGCTGCATTGGAATGCTCGGTCTTACTATCATAGGATATTGGGGTCTGGCAGTGCCATATTGGCCTTTCTCTAATCATTGTGTTCTTACATTGCATTTATTCCTTGGATTTGGGATAATTATAGGTCGAGGTGATGATTTCTGCAAATGTCTTTGTTGGGTGGGTATTTTGTTCCTTTCTTTCTGTTTTCTCTTTGGTCTTCTTGCCTAAATGGCTGAGGGTTCTGGTGACTGGAAAGCCTTCAGGTCCAGGAGAGCGTCTTCACTGCAGATTTTGGCACCCTGGGTCCCTAGACCTGGCATGCCTCTGCCAAACCCTAAGTCTTCTAAATTGTAAGTCAGAATATGGAGCCCAAGATTATGGGTGGTGCCATCTGGGATTGTTGGCAGGTCTTTAGGGAGCATTAGAAAGCAGTGGGAGGTATCCTATTTTGGATACTTAGGACCAGCCTGGACTCAGGTAAAGTCTAAATCTTCTTCAAAATGTGTAGGCAAGAATATGGAGTCCAGGCTAGGAGTTATAATCTAGCAATTTGGGGCACATTATAAAGAGTATCAGTGGGCAGTGGGCAATGTCCTATCTGAGGTCCTTAGAACAAGACTAGCTCCATGGAAAACTTCATGGGTTGTGGGTACATGGGGATGTGGTACACTTGGTATGCCCCAATGATCAGAATCTGGATAGTGGGGAAGCCCAACTGGAAGGAGAACACTCACCTATACTTCAAACTGGTATGGACTTTGCCTAGGTCAACAGAGCCTCCAGTATTAATGGAGAAGAGATGGATGCAGGGAAGATGATGAAATGGGAGGGAAGGGGTTCGGTAGCAGAGTGGGTCTTCGGGGAACAGAATCCAGGAAGTGGGTGATAGCTCAGCTGGTTCATGGGTATCTCACCTGTTCATCGACTAGTGAAGACTGGACCACAGCCCACAGAATTCCTTCAGAGTGTAAGTCACATTAGGACTAGAGAAACATTGTCCCAGCTACTTCTGGCTTTCAACGTTTCCATTAACAAATCAGCCATTTTTCTAGTTAGTTTTCCATTACATCATTTTTTCCTTGATGCTTTCAAAATAATTTGTAATGTATACTTAATGTTTTAACTACGATATGGCATAAAAATTTCTTTTGAATTCTTATCTGTTTGTCAATATGTGCACTTTTGATATCTATATGGGTAAGTCTTTCTTTAGTTTGGGGGCATTTACTTCTGTGATCTTTTTGAGGACATGTCGTGGGATTCTTCTCCTCATATGTGCCTATAAGTCAAATGTTTGTTTCTTTTTTGTTGTAATTTTCAGTCTTGCATTCCATGTATGTCCCTGCTCTGTAATTTAAGAATTTTTCCATGACCAAGTAGGCTTCATCCCTGGAATGCAGGATGGTTTAACATATGAAAATCTATCAACGTAATCAACCATATAAACAAAAAAAAAAAAAAAGAAAAAAGAAAAGAAAAACCATATAATTATCTCCCTAGATGCTGAAAAAGCCTTTGACAACATTCAACACTCTGTCATGATAAAGGTCTTGGAGAGGTCAGGGATAACAGGAACATACCTAAACATAATAAGAGCAATATACAGCAAACCAACTGCCAACATCAAACTAAATGGAGAGAAACATAAGCCAATTCCTCTAAAATCAGAAACAAGAAAAGGCTGCCCTCTCTCTCCATATCTCTTCAATATTGTACTAGAAGTTATAGCTAATGCTATAAGACAACAAAAGGAGATCAAGGGGATCCAAATTGGAAAGGAACAAGTCAAACTGTCCCTAATTGCAGATGATATGATAGTTTACATTAGCAACCAAATAAACTCTACCAGGGAACTTCTACAGCTGATAAACACCTTTGGCAAACTTGCAGAATACAAGATAAACTCAAAAAATCAGTAGCCCTAATTTTTTTAGACGAAAAAGAGACAGAGAAAGAAATCAGAGAAACATCACCCTTTACAATAGTCACAAAGAACATAAAGTATGTTGGTATAATACATACCAAACAAGTAAAAGACCTATATAATAAGAACTTTGTGACTCTAAAGAAAGAAATTAAAGAATATACCAGAAAATGGAAAGATCTCACATGCTCTTGGATAGGTAGGATAAACATAGTAAAAATGGCAATCTTGCCAAAAGCAATCTACAGATTCAATGCAATCCCCATTAAAATCCCACCACAATTCTTCACCGACCTTGAAATGATAATAATCAACTTTATATGGAAAAACAAAAGACCCAGGATAGCCAAAACAACCCTATACAATAAAAGAACTTCAGGAGGCATCACCATTCCTGACTTTAAGGTCTACTACAGAGCTATAGTTCTGAAAACAGCCTGGTATTGGCATAAAAATAGACAAGTAGACCAAAGGAATCAAATTGAAAATCCTGATATTAACTCACACACCTATGAACACCTGATTTTCAACAAAACAGCTAAAATTATACAATGGAGCAAAGACAGCATCTTCAACAAATGGTGCTGGCACAATTGGATGAGGGTATTTAGAAGACTGGAGATAGAATCATGTCTGTCTCCATGCACAAAACTCAAGTCCAAATGGATCAAAGACCTCAACATCAATCCAGCCACATTGAACCTCTTAGAAGAGAAAGTAGGAGGTACCCTTGAACAAATTGGTATAGGAGACTGCTTCCTGAACATAACTCCAGGGGCACAGACACTGAGAGAAACTATTAATAAATGGGACCTCGTCAAACTTAGAAGCTTCTGTAAGGCAAGGGACACAGTAGAAAAGACCAAATGGCAACCCACAGACTGGGAAAAGATTTTCGCCAGTCCTATATCTGACAAAGGGCTGATCTCCAAAATATACGAAGAACTCAAGAAACTAGTTAACAAAACACCAAATAACCCTATTTAAAATAGGGTGCAGAACTGAAGAAAGAATTCTCAATAGAGGAAATCAAAAAGGCTGAAAGACACTTAAGAAAGTGCTCCACATCCTTAGCTATCAGGGAAATGCAAATCATAACAACTTTGAGATACCATCTTACTCCTGCCAGAATGGCTAAAATTAGAAACACCAATGATGAATCATGTTGGAGAAGATGTGGAGAAAGGAGAAAACTCCTCCACTGCTGGTGGGAGTGCAAACTCATACAGCCATTTTGGAGATCAGTATGGCGTTTCCTCAGGAAAATGAGAATTGGTTTACCACATGACCCGGCAATCCCCCTCTTAGGCATATACCCAAATGATCCACATCCATATAACAAAGACATCTGTTCAACTATGTTCATAGCAGAACTATTTGTAATAGCAAAGGCCTGGAAGCAACCTAGATGTCCCTCAATTGAAGAATAAAGAAGATGTTGCACATTTACACAATGGAATACTACTCTGCAGAAAAAAAATAATGGTATTGAAATTCGCAGGCAAGTGGATGGCACTTGAAGAAATCATCCTGAGGGAGGTAATCCAGTCACAAAAAGAGGAACATAGTATGTACTCTCTCATATATGGATTTTAGACCTAGAGCAAAGGATCACCAGCCTATATTTCACACCACCAGAGGAACTAGAATGCAATGTGTATTCTAAGAGATTCATAAAAGTCCCTCACAGAACTGGGAAGGGACAAGTCCCCCAAAGCACAGGGGAAGTGGGGGTGGGGGTAGTGAATGGAGAGAGATGTAGGAGAAAGAGGGAGAGAAGAGAAAAACACATGCGACTAGGAAGATTGAGTCCAGGTAGGAATAGAAGACAGGAGAGAAAGAGACAGAGAGAGAGTGAGAGAGAGAGAACATAAAAGAGGGAGCCAATATTGGTTTGAAGATAAAGTTGAACACAAAGAAAGGTCTAGAGAACTACAAGACTGCTGCCAACTAACAATTTGAGCTTTCGTGGAAAGGTTACCATAAATGCCCTTCCTGGATAGTGAGATCAACAACTAACTTATCCATGGAGCCCTCAACTAATGCCTGTTGGAAACAGGAGCAAACACCCATACATAAACATTGAGTCAAACTAGAATGCAAATGCAGATGGAGAGGACAAGACCAGGCTGCAGAAACACAAAGAGACAGCTTACCTGAACAAGGAGAAGCTAAAGGGCCACCAGACTGATAGCTGAGAAGTCAGCATGGAACTGACTCTGGCCCCCCCTGAATATGGGTCTCAGCCCGAAGGATATTCAAAACAGCTGGACAAAGCAGCCTTGCAGACTACAGCCAGGATTTCTGCATCTTCTTAGAATCCCCCATGGCAGCCTCCCTTACCAAAAGGAAGTAGTTTGGAAAGAATGACGCCCAAATACCCAAAGATTGTCTATAAATATTTGTTTTCATTTAAATGGACTTGTTTATATAAAATAAATAAAAAAGTAAAAAAAAAAAAAAGAAAGAATGAATGATTGGAGTTCAAAACCATGAAGAAATTTCAAAATCATGTTTTACATGAAATGTGATAGCTGATTGAAGCAGTCATCTCTTAAATAAATTCATGTTCATTCAAAAAAAAGAAATTTTCATGTCAGTTGATTAATTGGTTTAGATTCTCCATTTTATCTTTTACTTATTAATTCCACTTGCAAGGCTTTTTTTTTAAATTTTTCTATTTGAGCTATTGGGTTTTTCAATTCAATTTATTTTACTCTGACTCCTCCTTAATGTTACTCTCTTCTGACTGAATTCTGTTCTCAATTCCTAGGTTACCTTATCATTGCCAAAAATTAATTTATAAATTATTGTCCTAGAATACTCTCAAGGTTTTTCTGGTCTTTTATCAGAATAGTTCTGAAATAGATAAAAGATATAACTAAAATTTGTAGAAACTATTAGTCATGTCTCTCAACTAAGACTAATTTTTTATTTTTTTAACTTCACCAGTTAAATATAGGATTTTATGAATGCCAGATGTTAATTGCAAACTTTTCCTAGGCTTTTCTCCAGATGAATCCCCTCAGTCTCCAACTCACTCTATGGTCATGTACTAACTCCCAAAATACATATTTGGAAGAGTTACACTCTTCCATATGAACATAATCAACATGTTCATATAACTCTTTTGGAAGTCACTACAATTCCTTTAACCAATAAATGTTAAATCACCATTAATATCTTAAAAGATGAATGGGTATGTAAACTTATTCTGTACTATTGAGCTGATCCTGTTAGCCTCTGCAGAAAATAATGGTCCTTGAAATTTAACAAAGAATTACTAAGCATACTTAATCAGCTGTTGATGCAAATGATTTTTTTTTATTCCACTCAATGAATAAGTTTTACAATTGGTGACCATGTCTCAAGGAAGTTAACCATTTTCCCAATGTAATATGTTTATTTTTCAGTAAGAAAAGTGACTCCCACGTCATTTGGTGTTCTTTTCTGAAACAAAAAAAAAAAATGGGTATGGGTTTGGAAATAAAAACTCAGACACTTTGCCCCCCCAAAAAAAAAAATTTTGTACAGTTCTACTGTTTTGTAATACCTATGTGTCCTCTTAGAGTTGTGGAAGGCAATATATTCTTCATTTAAGTTTATTCTTTGAAACCATTTATCCAATGATCCGAAATTTGTAATTCTGAGCAGAGGCTGTAACAAGAGATCACTGAATAGCAGGATATACCAAACAAACTATAAATCATCTTGTTGGATAACAGAAAAAATACAAATTCTTGAATATATGCACATTAACAAAATTAACTTCAGAAAAGACAAAACAAATACAGAAATTAAGTTAGCAATGTCAAACATTTAAATAAAGACAATTCCAGGAATAGGAAATTTATATGGCAAATTCTCTCAGTATATGCATAGTGATAGCTGAATACAAATAATATATGAGCACAAAGAAAAAGATAAGGTAATGACTTGCATTAGATTCTTATATCTGCTGAAACAGAGCATAGCAAACCTCAAAACATCCCAGTACACAACCCTAGAGGTATATTTAATTAGAGATTTTTAAAAACCCATTGTAGTGGACAGTGAAGGTTAACTATCACTCTGTACCAGGAGGAGAAAGTAAAAAGAAGTTGTTAAATGTATTAATAAAGGTAAAAAATATGTTTTTGACAAATCAAACTAAAAAAAATATCAAAGATATCTTTACTCAGACTTTTGGCTTCTAAACATAATGTTTCTTAATTCCCAGGACAAAATGATATCCAGAAGCATAAATAAGAAATCAGACCTTGAAGCAGTATGTTCAAAATACAACACAGTATATCAAAATATCTGATAAGAATGACTTTTAATATTGTATATCACAAAATATTTAATGTCATAACCATAATGGTTATTATTCCTTTAAAACCATCTTCATGAATGCTCTCTTGACCTCTTTGTTCCTCAGGCTGTAAACTAGAGGATTCAGCATAGGGATGACCATGGTGTAGAACACAGACACAATTTTGTCAATGTCCATTGCAAGGCTAGAGCTGGGCTGCAATAGACACTGCAGTGAAGTGGGAGATGCAGGTGGAAATAGCCTTTTGATGTCCTTTTCCTGAATTCATCTTTAATATTGTTATAATAATCATACTGTAGGATAGTAATATTATTATGAAAGCAAAAAAGATAGTGAAGGTGGCGAGACAAATAAGAACCAGCTCATTAATATGTCTATCAGAGCAAGAGAGAGCCATGACTGCTAGCATGTCACAGAAAAAAAAAATGATGGATCACATCTGGCCTACAAAACGATAGATTTAATGTGTTTCCAGTACAGATACAGGCACTCAGAAAGGCACAGGCATAGCATCCTGTGCACAAATACCTGAAGTCATGTTACTGGTATAGTGTAGGGGTTTACACACTGTTGCATAGCGATCATAGGACATTGAGGCCAACAGGTAATTTTCTACAGTAGCAAATCCTGCAAAAAAAGAACATCTGAGCAGTACAGTCATTGTAAGACATGATCTTTTCTCCTAATAGGAGCCCAGCCATGACTTTGGGAGTGATAGCTGAGGAGTAACCAATATCAACAAGGGAAAGATTACCCAGAAAAATATACATAGGAGTATGAAGCCAAGACTTCAAGAGAATCAGAAGGAACATTCCCAGATTCTCCAGCAGTGTAATGGTGTAGATGATGAAGAAGGTGATAAAGAGGGGAAGAGGAAGCTCTGGAGCATCAGTCAGTCCTATGAGAAAGAACTGTGTCACTTCTGTCATGTTCTTCATAATTGTTATCTAACAGCCTAGGAATGCTATCTGGCAATTAGAAAGAAAATAATATAATTGTGAACATGAAATTGATACCTATAAATATGAGAAATAAACATTCATTGTAGCAACAACCACTTTGAGAAGATTCTTTACAAAAGCCTGAACTTTGAATGCCAATTTAATGTATTAGCTATATACATGGTTTCCTGCTACTAAATATAAAGAGATTTGATGAAGAGTACATTCAATTTAAAAGTGGTGTCTATTACTGTACAAAGAGTAAAAGACCTTGGAGCATCTTATGCTAAATGAGATACTGCCAGCAAAGCACCACCCACCCTCGACATACACACACACACACACACACACACACACACACACACACACACAGGGCTCAAGGAATTATGTGATATACAGGATGGAAAAACATTTTAAGAGCTAGAGGAGGTGGATGACTTCAAAAAAAGAGTGTCTTCCAAACACAACAGGACAGACATAGATGTGAACTCACAGAGACTGTGCCAGGATGACTGTGCCAGGATGCACAAGTTCAAGGCAGATGGGGCCTCAACATGGAGAGGGGAAAGATGACACAGACTCTCACTTATAACCAAAACACTATCTATAAATGATACCCACTGGCTAAGATAAAATCACAATTTTCCAATACAGTGTTACTGTACATATCAACCAGCAGGTATGAGGACTAAGAGTAGTTGGTCTACACAAAGTGAAATTCATGGTTTTTGTGAGCTTTTTGTAAGTCATGAGATACTTTTGGAAATTTTTATGCTTTTTGTGTTTTCATTTTATGAGATTTTTGAGAGGGGGGATAGAAGCAAAGAAGACATAACATTTGGGGGTAGAGATGGGTCTATGGGGAGTTAGAGTAGGAGAAGTTGATCAAAATATATTGTATGCAAAATTTAAAGAGAAAATATTTTGTTTATATACACACTGATTCTTTAAAAATTCAAATAAATGGACAACAAATAAATATACCATCCAATTCACTAGTGAACTCAATAAAGTTTGACAATTCCACATTTATCACTGGCCATGATCTTATTTAAACAGTTAGGTTACATTTACTCCCTTCTTTCAATTGTATGAATTAAAAGAAAATGATTAAACAAAGTTTCACTATGTTAATTCAGGACCATTTTTATCATTTAAACAAAAATAACTTTCTTTTACCTATGGTGAAAATGTCAGAGTTAGGGATTCTGTTTTTCAACTATGGAAAATGGTATTTTCATTTTTCAGTAATATATCTGCTCCTGGACTAACATGAATTGCACTTCTTCCTGTATATTTATCCTTACCAGTTGTCTTGAGGATGAAAATTTATTCACTCAGATCACTCAGCCTACTCTTAATTCCAGTCATGGAATGGGACATAAATGTGATTATAGGCATTACATGCTCTCTTAGTAGAATTCAACAAATTCTCAGTTATCTGCAGAACAAAATAGACAAATGAGCACTAACATGTATCATATCCTAGTTTCCTATCCATAATATCTCTCTTCTTCATAGGTAATGTCACACTTGCCACAAATTTTGGAAATTTTAGCTATAAGACTAATTACAAGACATACAAGACATACAAGAAAAGTTTCAAGGCAAAGCTAAAAATTTTAAAATATATCAGTCTAATGCTTATCTTTGAATTTAAAAGTTTATCACTGTAATACTTCTTTATATATTTTCTCTCACCATGGTTGAGGATCCTAGCTAATACTTTTTTGCAGAAGGCTCTATGATTAATTATTACAACTGAAATGAAAACATTGGCCAATTAAGCATGGCATGAAATTTATCCCTTCAATACTGTGGTATGGAATTGTATTTGTGATTCAGAAACTCCTATATGAAGATATGAGGCAAATTTTACAGACCTGGCAAGCTCTAGAGACTTTTCTCAGGAGTCTACCTTCAGTTTCTGCCTGACATTGTGTGGAAGCAATAAGAGACCCATGGGAATCACATTGGTTACTTTATTGTGCACATATCTTTTCACATTAATATCATCAATTGGTTTTGAAATGTAAAATGTGTGATGACTCTTTTAAGCTCATTAGGGACATTCTATAAGATATATCAAGAAATATTCTTAGCAAAAAGTTTTAATGGGTATTTTATTTTAATATAAAATAGATTATTTTCTCATACAATAATTCCTAACCACATTTTCTATTGTACTTTAAACCAGTGTGCAAAGCAATGGGCTTTTCATTTATGATTTTTTTCCTACCTTTGTTTTTGTTAGTTTACCTTCCTAGCCCATTATTTAATCTCCTTCATGCTGGAACCTTACCTTTTCCCCAATAATGATCCTTCCTCAGAAAATAGTTTTCTTCTTTAACACCTACAGTGTTGCCATCTCACCTCAATCCCAAAAATGAAGTTTTGGAACAAGGGATAGACTCATGTTTTTAACTATATAATGCTCATAAGAACTTTAAATACTTTCCAAAATGCAAATTTGTTAAAGGAATATATCTCTCCCATCCAAAAACACACATACACAACACACACACACACACACAGACACACACACACACACACACACACACACACACACAAGACGATGAAACAATAAGTCAAATATGTCACAGAGCCTCAAGAAATACACAATTTTTTTACAGCAATAGGGAAAATATTCTTAGGATAATGAAGGATTTCTTATGACAAAAATGGAAGCCACAAACAGTAATAGAACTTGAAGATTTAAAAAAGACAACAACCAAACTAGGATACAAGAAAGATTCCAAGAAATTCATACAAGGTCCCTCACATAAGGGGAAAGGAACAAGATCTCTTGAGCATATTGGGAGTGGGGGGGCAGTGAGTGGAGAGGGGGCTAGAAGAAAGAGAAGGGAAGGAGAGGAAAGAACATGGATCTAGGAAGATTGAGTCAGAGGAGGAATAAAGAAGAGAGAGAGAGAGACTATAAAAGAGGGAGCCATTATAGGTTTGAAGAGAAAACTGACTCTAGAGAAATCTCCAGAGACCTACAAGACTGACCCCAACTAACAATTTGAGCAACAGTGGAAATGTCCTTCCCTGTTGATGACTAACTTATCCACCATCATGGAGCCCTCATCTAATAGCTGATGGAAACTGAAGCAGATACCTACAGTTAAACACTGAGCTGAACTGGATTCCAGATGCAGAGAAGAAGGACAATACCAGGCTACAGAAACCTACAGAGATAGCCGACCTGAACAAGGAGGAGATAATGGGCCCCCAGACTGATAGCTGGTAATCCAGCATTCAAGCTGGGTGTTGTGGACTGCTACTGGGACCACAGTGACATCCAAGCTACAACTGCTGCCTAGGGACATGTCTGGGCCCATGAGTCCTGCTGCAGCTGGGATCTGTACTGATCTTCATGGCACAGGATATCCCAGGGGACCATAGGAACCAATACATGTGGAAATCTGAGAGCCATACTGAGTCAGCATCTCTCAATGCTGACCCTGCCCCTCACATGCCCCTGAAGCAGAAGAGTTGGTCTTGTCTCTCTTGGAAGAACTGGACCCACACTTAGGAGAGATGGCCCCACCCCTCACTGTAGGAATGGTAGAGCTGGCCCTGATGGCATTGGTTTGTAAGTGCTGATTCCACCCCCTCACCTGAGGGAGGCAGCTCCACCCTAGCAAATATCTCATCCATGACCTCCTGGAGGGTGTGAATGGACTGGTCAGGCAAAACTATAGCTACAGGATTTCCATGATTTGGAAAATGGCAGGATATCTGGGAGGGGTTTCAGTAATGGTTCAGTGTTGATTGTGCACCAGAAGCCAGAGGCATTGAACCAGACCAAGAACTCATTGCAATGAACATTTGCAAGTAAAACAATAAAGGATATACTGTGTGATACATTGCAATTCCCAATGACACTAAGATGAATGAAGAGATTCTGGAAAGGTAGGAAGGATGGAGAAGCAAAGTGGTTCATTTTGTTTTTAGTTAATATTTCCTAACTTTTTCTTTGGGAAACATGCTACAGGAGTAAGAGGAAATAAACAGGATTGAGGTGCATGATGTGAAATTCTCAAATAATCAATTTTAAAATGTTTAAAGAGTCTAGAATATGTAGTAATAGAAAAAAGATTATTTTTAAAACTTTATTATGTTTGTGTGTACTCTGACAAATCATCCTTCTAAAAATTAAAACATGAATCTATTGGCTGTATAAAAGGACATGATCAAACAGGAATACTAATCAATAGGAAATGTCAGAATATTTCAGTAAAATATACAAATAGAATACACACTGTCCTTTAACAATGAGTCTTCTGAAACTGATCCCTTATAATGTCAGTGAAATAATTAAATGTTATGCAAAATTTACATCATTATATAAAAATAAAAATTAAATTATCAGCAATAAATACATCTGGACTTTTTATGGGTTCAGCAGTGCAACAAAAGCACATAAAAGTGCACAGAAACAGCTGACCTCAACAAGGGCGAGCTCATGAACCCCAGTCTGAAAGCTGGGAAACAAGAATATGTCCAACCCAGACCCCCTGAACGGGGGGTGTCAGTTAGGAGGCTTGTGCAATCTATTGGCCCTCTGGTAGTGGATCAGTATTTATCCCTGGTATACAAATGGATGTTGGGAGCCCATTACACATAGATGGATACTCACTCTCTCAGCCTAGACACATGGGGGAGGGCCTAGCCCTGGCACCAAATGATAAGACAGACTGATGATCCACCATGGATTGCCTCACCCTCCCTGGGGTGCAGAAAGGGAATGGAATAGTGGGGTTGTGAGGAGCAGGGGATGAGGGGAGTGAGAGGGAACTGGGATTCACATGTAATAAAAGCTTGCTTCTAATTTAAATTTTAAAAAGTTTGGGGGAAAAGTGCATGCATGTTCACATGTATATTTATGAATCAGGACATTTAGTATGTATATGGTTTCATGTGATAGTGAAAGTATAAAAACCCTAATAAAATCCCAATATATTGACAGATGTCTAAGGAATAAAGAAAACAAGTAGTTAATTGACTAAATTCCCCATGCGAAGAAAGGGGAGAGTGAGATGGCTGACTTAAGTCCCGAGCTTAGAGAGAAGTCCTCTCGAAGGCCCCCACGTCACAGGTGGTTCGAACATTCCCAGTCACAGTGGAAGACAATCTCCCACAGGACAATTAGAAAATTCTGTGCCTATTATAAAAACTCATACTGCTCTGGATGACAAATTAGTGACGGAAGTTGAATCAAACATGACAGAAGGAAATGAAAAACGTATATTTTGGCAAACTGCTATAAATAGTCATAGGCCTAGATTGATAGTTAAGATGAATAATAGACTGTTTGAGGGTCTCCTGGACACAGGAGCTGATGTAACTATCATATCTAATAAATCTTGGCCTCAAAGATGGCCCCTGCATTAGGTAAATGTTCAATTCTTAGGGATTGGAACCCTGTCTCAGGTAAAACAAAGCACGAGATGGATTGAATGTATAGGACCAGAAGGACAGAGAGGGAGGTTGAGAACATATGTGGCTGATGTAGTGATAAATTTATGGGGTCGTGATCTATTACAGCAATGGAATACACAGATTAACATTCCTCCAGTATTAGATAGGAACCATAGACGACCTCATGATTGTGGAAAGAATACTGTTAAGTACTATACAAGACAGAGACCAAATATCCAGGCAGTACAAAAACAAAATACAAATGCTGAACAAACAGAGGAACCAAAAGCCCTACCATTAAAATGGCTAACAGAGGAAACTGTCTGGGTAGGACAATGGCCTATGACCTCTGAGAAGTTAGAAGCTTTAGAAAGCCTGGTTCAGGAACAGCTAAATGCTGGACATATTGAGGAATCAACCAGCCCTTGGAATTCTCCTGTATTTGTGATCAAAAAGAAATCTGGTAAATGGAGAATGCTTACAGACCTGAGAGCCATCAATAAAGTTATCCAGCCAATGGGCTCTCTACAGCCTGGAATGCCCTTGCCTTCTTTGATACCCAAAGAATGGCCTATTATAGTTATTGATTTAAAGGATTGCTTCTTCACTATACCTTTATAAGAACAAGACAAAGAGAAATTTGCCTTCACGGTACCTAATTATAATAATTCTCAACCGGTGAAGAGATATCAATGGAAGGTTTTGCCACAGGAAATGCTAAATAGCCCCACCCTGTGCCAATATTTCGTACAAAAACCGTTAGAAATAATTCTTAAACAGTTTCCACAATCCATAATCTATCATTACATGGATGATATATTGTTAGCTGACTCTAAAGGAGAAATATTAGAAAAAATGTTTGAGAAAGTAAAGGAAGTTTTACCTTGCTGGGGATTACAAATTGCACCTGAAAAAATACAAAAAGGAGAGTCTATCAACTAGGATATAAAATAGGTCTACAGAAAATTAGACCACAAAAAGTACAGATCCGAAGAGATCGCTACCAGACTCTTAATGATCTTCAAAAATTACTAGGAGAGATTTCTCAACTGCAAACCATATTTGGAGTTGAAGGGCATGATTTGAAAAACTTGAAAATGGCCCTAAAAGGAGATAAGGACTTGAATAGTCCACGAATACTATCAGCTGAAGCTGAGAAGGAATTAGAATGGGTAGAAAAGAGGATACTAGAAGCACATGTGGACCGTGTGGATCCAAACATAGACTGTATTCTGGTTATATTACCATCTAGAGAATATCCTTCAGGGATTTTGATGCAGAGAGAAGATATCATATTAGAATGGATATTCCTACCACATAAACAGAATAAAAAACTAAAAACATATATATAAAAGATCTCTGACTTGATTATAAAAGGTAAATTAAGACTTCGTCAGCTAATAGGAAGGGACCCAGCAGAAATTATAGTACCTTTAACTAATGAGGAAATTTCTTCCTTGTGGAAAGATAACGAATATTGGCAGAGAGCTTGCAATAAATTTTTGGAAACAATTATCAACAACTATCCCAAAACTGAGAGAATCAAATTCACAAAGAAAATGATTTGGATTCTTCCACGCATTGTAAGAAAAACACCTATTTCTGGAGTTCATACATTCTACACTGATGCAAACAAATCAGGTAAGGCAGGATATAAATCAGAAAAAATTAGCAAAGTGATTCAAAGCCCTTACAATTCTGTACAAAAGGCAGAATTGTATGCCATTCTCATCGTACTTATGGATTTTAAAGAACCCCTCAATATAGTTACTGACTCTCAATACGCAGAGAGAGTCGTTTTACACATTGAGACTACAGAATTTATTCCTGACAATACAGAATTAACTTCATTGTTTATACAGTTACAAGATACTATCAGAAAGAGGACTCATCCTATATATGTAACACACATCAGATCCCATACAGGTCTGCCAGGTCCTCTAGCACAAGGCAATGATGAAATTGATCGTTTATTGATAGGAAGTGTGCTAGAAGCCTCAGAGTTTCATAAGAAACACCACGTGAACAGCAAAGGTTTAAAAAAGGATTTTTCTATCACTTGGGAACAAGCCAAGGAAATAGTAAGGAAATGTCCTACTTGCTCATTCTATAACCAAACTCCTTTACCACCAGGCAGTAACCCTAAAGGTATAAATAGGAATGAAATATGGCAAATGGATGTGTTTCATTTTGCAGAATTTGGAAAATTAAAATATGTACATCACACTATAGATACATTTTCAGGGTTTCAATGGGCTACTGCTCTGAGCTCTGAAAAGGCTGATTCTGTTATAACACACCTTTTTAGTGGTAATGGCCATTATGGGCATACCTGCACAAATAAAAACTGACAATGCTCCAGCATATGTCTCCAGCAAATTGAAACAGTTTTTTGAGTATTACAAGATAAAGCACATAACTGGTATACCACACAATCCTACAGGACAAGCAGTGGTTGAGAGATCCAATCGTACTTTAAAAGAAATGCTCCATAAACAGACAGGAGGAACCAAAACACCCAAACACATATTACATAATGCTTTATTAACATTAAACTTTCTTAATGCTGATGAAAAAGGAAAAACAGCTGCAGAAAGACACTGGACAATAGAAAAAACTTCTGAACTAAATCAGCCAGTGTACTTCAAGGATGTACTGACCACAGAATGGAAAGCAGGATATGTGTTACATTGGGGTAGGGGTTTTGCATTTGTATCTACAGGAGAAGAAAAACTATGGATACCATCTAAGTTAATCAAGATTCGAGTTGAACAAGAGAAACTTCTTAATGAAGAGAAATGACAAGTCATCCAACAAATTAGGTCCTATGAGGTGTGCGGAGGCCTCTCAAAGGTAGGGGAAGTGTTCTGTTCTTGTTTTTACAGGAAAACAGAGAAAACCTATCATCAAACAGCCAAAAGACACTGAACATGTAGGTGCCTACAGAAGAGAAGACAGCTCTTCAGAAACAATCACTTAAGGAAGCAGAATCTGATATATGGTAAAAAAAAATATATTTAATTGTAGTAAACTATTTCTACATAGAAATCTATTTCTCTCTACTATCTAGTATTCCTGAAGTCCCAATTTTTGTAAACCAATGTTGGCTTTGGAGTTGGATTTGGCTTTTCTTCTCTAAATTCAAGCATGTTGTTAAGATTAAATTCATGGTTTCTGCCTTAAATCAAGAAGCCAATTGGTGTAAGGCAGAAGAAAACAAAATCTGGGGACTCATATCTTATATGCAATTTTCTCTCTGAAATCCTAATTTTCTCACATACTTTTAATGCTTATTGTTGTCTTTCCCTAATGCATACCTTAAAACTTAAAAATTTTACTTTAATATTGATGTGTAACTTTTCCACAAGGAAAAATAACAACTCCTAACAGCAGTCTTTGAACTCTCCGGAAAGAAGATGGGGCCCCACATCATCGTTTCCACTTGACACAACCTGATGCATCTGAACTACAAACATCACCCTAAAACCGGTTTGAGACTGTTTTGCTCGAGACAACTCATGACTAGCTAGCTGTAATGGTGCACCTTTTTATTACACCCTGGCCAGAGTTTCAAATAGAACTACAGTCAAGCATTTCCTGCCACACAGTGAGTAGCTACATATGTCACAGCCAGTTCTGTTGAGAAATTTGGTTGCTAAAAATTTTCTTCCTACAGGATCCATTGGAGCAATCATCGTCCCATTTCAGCAGGAAGTAATCTTAATATGACGATGCCCCCTTTCCCTACCCTTGGAATTTTGGGATAATAGTCATCGTCTTTGGGTTGGTTTTAGTTATTTGGGATTGGGTGATGCTTACACTCGGGTTTATCTTTTAGACAGGAATAGGGAGTGGTTGGGAAAGGTATGGTTTAGATGGGATATAGGTAGATTAGCCTATTTTCTTGAGAATTTGAGTAAGAATGAGATAGTATTTTACAGCTTACATTGTTGTGTATTCTTATGTGGTAAGCTATGTAAAATTAAGTTTATATTTTGTTATATTGTGTTAAATATTTCCACTTACAATGTTTTATGCACATTATTTTTTACCATATTCTATGTATGTATACTTTTCTTGTATTCAAGACATTTTGTATATTGATACAATTTGGGATATTTATCTTGCTGCCCTTTATAGTTCTACCTCTTGTCTTGACACTTATACTCTACCTCTATTTTAGGGATTTACATGTATGTATACGTAATAGTTATATTGTTTAAGTATTTGTTCCTGCTTTACTCAGGGAAGTTTTAATCAGTCTTTTTAGCTAAGTTCCCGAGTATTACAGATTATCTTCACTCACATTTCCTGTACCTATGAGATTAGTCAGATATAGATGCTTAATCTTCAATCACTTCATAGACATGCAAAACATGGCATTTAAATGTTTTAATATTAGTACTCCATTGACATGAGACACTGTTGCTCCTGACAGCACCGTGCACTTTCCCGAAAATATGTTGGACACTGTTGTTGCTCCTGCTGGAGTTCAATCTCGCCTCAGCTAATGGCCTGTTGGGCAAAGAATTGCCCCCCACCTTGACCACTGATTTGGACATGCAGTCCTATGTGCTTGCAGGAGACAAATATAGAAGACTGCTTGACCTTGCCAAGTCAGGGTAAGACAGCCATTCTACCTCCCTGCTGTTGTTGTGGTCTGTCAAGTTCTCTTGGCCTTAGCCAAATCTGGGTGTACCAACGTGGCTGTGAGACCTAAGGTGACTGTTCAGGTGGCTTGCTGTTTCTGTCCTTGCTGCACCTTTTGGAAGTTGTCCATCCGCATTTCCTGTCTACTCTAGTATTGTTAATTTCCTTCTCAGGTCTTGATGAGGTTGAAGATTAAACTATCACAACTATTATTCTCTCTTCCTAGTTAGATATATTAGGTACTAGACTTACGTTTTCCAGCTTAGGACAACTCTATTGTAAACTCCATTATGCCCTCACCCTAGGACTAGATATGTAGGTCATTTTGTTCTCGATTTTCCTTTTCTTAGAGCACACTTGTTATTCACTGTTTTGTATATAGTTTTGTATTAAGCCTAAATCTTTTCTTTAGACTAAAAGGGGAATTGTAGGGAGATAGTTCTGTGGCACTGACCACGCCCATTGGGGATGGAGCCATGGGTGGAGTGACCTGTGGAAGGAGGTCAGAGGGGGCCAGGAAAGGCGCTCTCTTTCTGGCATGACTCGGACAGGAGAGGATCGGGTTGAATTTCCTAGTGTTCATCTGTCTAGATTGTAAGTTATTTCTCCCTGAATAAACATCTATTCGGCCTATTTGTTTATCCTGATCCTTATTTACTATGATAGAGAAGAGATAAAAAGAGAGAGCCAGCTACAAAGAAAGTGAGAGGAAGAGCTGCCCCTTTGTCTGATTCCTGTTCTAGTCAGTAAAGCCAACAATGGATGAGATGCTGGCCACAAACACTGATGAGAACAAATCTTTATAAATCTACTGCTGTGAGTATAAGATATTCTAGAAACATTTTTAGACATGAGTATACACGTCTCATTATCTATCTGAGTAAATGTGAATCCAGAGAAATTAACAAATAATATCAATCTCCAGATAAGCCATGTGCCATTTAAATCTGAAAAATAACCCACATCCCTTAGTGCCTTTCATTATAGGTTTCCCACATGCATATTTACTGTTCAAATGCTTATTTCTTCACTTAAGTGCTTTTGTATTAAAATGTTACTTCAAGAAACCTGGAAAATGTAGTGCACTAATCAATATCCTGGCAGAATGTTTGTGTAAACATCCCCTGAGATGCTTTAGAAATTCTCATTTGGTATGTATTTGCAGAAACAACTTGACCTATTTTATTTGTTTGCTTTTGTAAAACAATGATTCTTGCATAAAAGGTGGGTTTTAAATATAATTCAATAACTAGATAATATTGGAAAAGAATATATCCAGCATCATGAATCTCTGAAATGATAAATCAGAGTCAAAAAGATAATTTTGCATCCAGAACAAATTTTTTGAATGCACTCTTCACCTCTTTGTTCCGCAGGCTGTAGACCAGAGGATTCAGCATGGGGATGATCATTGTATAGAACACAGAGGCAATTTTGTCAGTGTCCATAGAATGACTGGAACTGGGCTGTACATACATAAAAATACTAGTTACATAGAAAATGGAGACTGCAGTGAAGTGGGAGGCACAGGTGGACACAGCCTTGTGATGTCCTGTGGCTGAATGCATCTTCAGGATGGTGACAAAAATGAATGTGTAGGATATACAAATAACTATGAAGGCAAAGAATATGTGGAAGCTCACTATATAGACAAGAATCAGCTCGCTGACATGTCTGTCAGAACAAGAGAGAACCATGACTGCTGGGATGTCACAGAAAAAGTGATGGACCACATTAGATTCACAGAAAGAGAGCCCGAATGTGTCTCCAATGTGGATGGAGGCATTCAGGAAACCAATGACATAAGAGCCAATGATCAGCCATGTGCATACACTTGTAGTCATGATGGTAGCATAGTGTAAGGGCTTGCAAACTGCTGCATAGCGATCATAGGCCATTGATGCCAAAAGGTAATTTTCCACAGTAATAAAGGCTGCAAAAAGAACATCTGAGAAGCACAGTCATTATAGGAAATGACCTTGTCTCCTATAAGAAAACCACCCATGACTTTTGGAGTGACTGCTGAAGAGTAACAAAAGTCCACCAGAGACAAGTTACCTAGAAAAAAGTACATGGGAGTATGGAGCCGTGAGTCCGTCAAAATCAACAGGATCATTCCAAGGTTCCCCACAAGGGTGACTGTGTAGATGAGGAGGAAGGTGATGAAGAGGGGAAGCTGTAGGCTTGGATTATCAGTGAGTCCCAGCAGGAGGAAGTGTGTCCCTTGAGTCCTGTTCATCATGTTATACAATCTCTGCAGCAATGAAAAAAACCGGGGTGGGGGGGTAATGTGATAATGAAACACAATGGTAATCAGAAGGTATTAAGGAATATGTACTCTGCCTATAAATTTTACCTCAAGATTTTTCAAAAGAATATGCAAACTTGAAAACCAAAGTGAATGTACCAATTACATTTCATGATATCAAATGTGAATCATACATACAATTTAAAATGTTCAATGGTTTGTAAATAGACATATGGACAACTTAATATTTAATGAAAATGATTAGTATGAATGAATGTATTTGACAGTTCATTTCTTCTAATTACAGTATAAGCTGGTATTTCCCTGTGCTTACCTGTAAAGTTGCTGTGGATGCTTTGATTGTTCTCTCATAATAACCTCCTAATAATGTTTTTGTTACAATTTCTATAAATTAATAAGCACAAAAAAGTGCTTATTCATACTGATTCATACTCATTCATACTGATATGATCTTTTTTTATAATCTGTCTCAGTAACCTTGTAAAACTTTAACACAGGCTGAATAATTCCTAAATAGATCTAAAATAGGTTTAAGTTAAATTAAATTTAAACTTTAATTGCAAATAACTGAATCTTAAATAGTTTCACATGTTGTTCAAAATACCTTTAACAGTCAGTGAAGGTAAAATCAAGCAAATAGAATCCTGAAATAGGAAGCAATCCTTCTTTAAATAATAAAATGGCAAGAAATTAATTTATTACCCTTATTTGACTTGTATTCTTTTTTTGAACTGCATATTCATGCATTTCTACAATTATAAACAGTGGTAAAGATGAGTTTAACAACAAAATCATATCACATCTCAAAGAACAATCCAATTTTGGGAAAACTGGAAAATTATGAGAGCAAGTTCAAGCAGCAGAGGCAACTCTAAGTGAGGTGTAACCCCAGTTATGTTTAGCACAGAACTCATATTCCTTTAGCAGCTGTCTGTAATTTACCTTCTAACATCATACTTCCTATGAAAAATGAGAATTATAAATAAGACCTACCTACTTTCCTGAAGGTGAGGGTGTAAAGATTTCTCTAGACCCTCTACTATCCCCACTATGTGCAGACGGTAAAAGGGCTGAGAAAGAAATCAGAGAAACATCACCCTTTACAATAGCCACAAACAACATAAAGTGTCTTGGGGTAAAACTTAGCAAACAAGTGAAAGACCTATATAACAAGAACTTTGTGTTTTTAAAGAAAAAAAATAAAAAAGATGCCAGAAAATAAAAAGATTCCCCATGCTCTTAGATAGGTAGGATAAACAGTAAAAATGGCAATCTTGTCAAAAGCAATCCACAGATTCAATGCAATCCTCATCAAAATACATGAACAACTCTTCACTGACCTTGAAATATTAATAAGCAACTTTATATGAAAAAAAGGACCTAGGATTGCCAAAACAATTCTGTACAATAAAGGAACTTCAGGAGGCATCACCATTCCCAACTTTAAGCTCTACTATAGAGCTATAGTCCTGAAAACAGCCTGGGTTTGGCAGAAAAATAGACAAGTAGACCAAAGGAATCAAATAGAAAATCCTGATATTAACCTACACACCTATGAATACTTGATTTTTGACAAAACAGCTAAAAGTATACAATGGGAGGAGGAAAGCATATTCAACAAATAGTGCTGGCACAACTTGATGATAGGGCATAGAAAACTACAAATAGACCTGTGTCTATTGCCAAACAGTAAACTCAAGTCCAAATGGATAAAAGAACTCAACATAAATCCAGCCACACTGAAACTCTTAGAAGAGAAAGTGAGAGGTACCCTTGAAAAATCGGTACAGGAGACTGCTTCCTGAACATAACTCCAGTAGCACAGACACTGAGTTCGACAATTAGTAAATGTGACCTCCTCAAACTGAGAAGCTTCTGTAAGGCAAAGAACACAATTGACAAGACCAAATGTCAGGCCTCAGACTGGGAAAAGATCTTCACCAATCCTCCATCTGAAAGTCAACTTTCAAATGTATCCTACAGGTCACATAGTCTTTCACATTGTTATTATGATGGGACAACGGGTTGGTACTGATAATGCAGAGCTTCATTGTCATGAGTGAAGTGTTGACATTTCCCTGCCCAATTTACCTTTTCTTGAACATTGGTGTCAGTTTCAGTCTATACACTTGTGTAATATACATAACTGCTTCTTCTGTAATTAGATCTGAGACAATTTTGAAAAAAAATTCTTTCTTCCATGAATTTTCATTTTCATTTTGGCAAAAGATAGAATCACACTTAATACTCGTTTTTTCCCTTTGGCATTCATATCACAGTCTAATATAGAGACTGAGGGTTGAGGAAGTTGTACATTATTGGCTGTATTTAGTTATTTTTTACATTTTTTATTTATTTAAAAGTTTGTTTCATTTTATAGACCAACCACAGTTCTCTCTCACTCCACTTCTCCCATCCTCCATCTTCCCTCCACCAAACCCACACCTACTCCTCAGTAAGGGAAAGACCTCCATGGTGACTCAACAGAGTCTGGCATATCAAGCTGAAGAAGGACCAAGCCCCCTCCCCCTGTATCAAGACTAAGCAAGTTGTCTCTCCATAGAGAATGGGTTCCTCAAAGTCAGTTCATTCACTAAGGATAAATCATGGCTGATGGGAGATGTCATTCTGTATATGTTTCTCATACTGGTTAATAATAAAGCACTGTTGGCCAATAGGAAAGGAAGATAGGAGGGACTAGGAGACAAGGGAGGAAATAGGAAGTAGTAAGGAGGAGTCAAGATGGAGAGTCTGGAGAAAGCAGTATGCCGGCCGGCTCCCCGGTAAGAGAAATACATAGATCAGCAGTAAGGCAGAGCTAGCCGATAAGAAACAAGTAACCGTGCCAACAGCATTGTATCAAATACAGAGTCTCAGTGTATTATTTGGGGCTGGCGGCATGGCGGCGGGACAAGACCGGGAGGCAGCAGGCGGAAAAACCCATACACGTTACACATGGCCCCACTGCTAGTGAACCCACAGACTGTCTAAACCACAGGACCCACAGACTGCCCAAGCCACAAAACTGTCACCTACATTCAGAGGGCCTAGTATGGTCCTATGGCTCCTCAGCTATCAGTCCAGAATCAGTGAGCTCCCACTAGGTTGGACCAACTGTTTCTGTGGGTTTTCCCCATGTTGATCTTGACCCCTTTGTTCATATAATCCTTTCTTCCTCTCTTTAGCTGGACTCTGGGAGTATTACTCTGTGTGGGGGAAAGACTTCTTTAAATTTGAGAGCAAATGGATAAAACAAGAAAAAAAAAAACATCCTGAATGAGGTAACTCAGACTCAGAAAGACAAACACAGTATGTACTCAATCCTAAGTGGATAGTAGACATAAAGAAAAGGATATTCAGGCTACAATCCATAATCCCTGAGAAGCTATGTAACAAGGAGGACCCTAAGATATACATGCATGGATGCCCCTAGGAAGGGGAAATAAGTTAAGATCTCCTGAGTAAATTGGGGTGTTCAGGGAAGAGTGAGAGTTGAAGGGGATAGGGGAGGATAACATAAGGAAATGGGATGGTTAAGTTGGGGTAGTGACAGCAAAGGAGAACAAGGGATGAGAAATGTTAATAGAGGGAACCATTATGGGTTTAGGGAAAACCTGGAGCTAGGGAAATACCCTGGAATCCACAAGGATGACCCCAGCTAAGACTCCTAGCAATAGTGAAGAGGTTGCCTGAACTGGTATTTCATACTTATACCAGTTGTGTTGGCACATCCCATCTTCTAAATTATTGATTTGAACATTTATTATGTAGTAACCATATTCAATGTTTTCTTATTACAGTTACAGCTTTTGGATGGGATATATTTTATAACTACTTTGTCTTCTTTATTATAAACCTGTGAAAATTTTAAATAATCAATCTGGCCCTTAAAGATATTACATTGTGCCTCTTACATATTGGATATTGTGGGAGTGAAATGTGTAGCATAATTATTCTCCTTTTATCAGTAATAGAAGTGAGGATTTGAGGAACTTTGTGAAGTTTTGTAATTATAGTGGTAGTATAAAAATAGACAAGGTGATTAATTAATCTGGGTTTCGAGTGTGTGTGTGTGTGTGTGTGTGTGTGTGTGTGTTTCAAACATACAGTGAATTGTAATCATATAGTGCAGAAGATAATTATTTCCTCATCAAACAAAATATAATTTCATCACTTTATTAAAAGACCCATGACTTGTAAAATAATTGAATTACTAATAAATCTTTTGAAACCCTCTCTTTCTATCTTCAAACAACACATAGTAGAGAGGCTTCCACACATTTGTCCCATAAATTTTACTTCTCACTTCAATATTTACAGACCATGTAAGTGGTATGCCACCTGGCTAGAAGTCAGAAAGTGATTTTGAAGTCATAATTTCAGCTATATTTCATTTATTGAATACTACCATACAATTACTCTCAGAAGTGGTCACAATATTCTAACTTCTGTAATAGAGAAAAGAATAGAAAGACAGGTCAAATTTTAATATTTCTTGTATACTTTCTGTATCTTTAAATGTGTCACTTACCTTTAAATGTGTAAAAGACACTTTTTTCTTGCAATTCATAAACTATGTCTGCCAATAACAAATAAAAGAAGGCTAAAAACATCACATGAAGAGGTTGTTTCTGAAAAAATACATATTTTTTTTTCTCCTTGATCTCATCTCCCACCACGGTGGTAACTTAGCAGCAAATTATCAGGTCAAAACAAGTCTATTTTAGACTCACAATGATTACCATTAAGGCAAGTAAAGGATGTCTAATGCAGTATAGCATACAGTGCACTCCTTATAAAATATATGATGCTGAATCACATTGGGTAATATGTGGAAAGCTAAAATAATTACAGTGAGTTAAAAATCTCTAGAGATTTCCCTCCAGAGGATAGGTAAACCATTCATCCACCCATCCTATACAAGAGGCAATTAACTTGCCTGTGGGGATCAAAAAGACTATTATTTTCTTAAAAATAAAACATATAATATCTTAATAAGTAATCATCAGAATATATATCTGTAATGGGTACAGTTTTTCCACCCGCTGCCTGGTCTTGTCCCGCTGCCACGCCAACCCCAAATAATGCACAGAGACTCTGTATTTTATATAATTCTGATAGCCAGGTACTAGTTTCTTATCAGCTAGCTCTGTCTTAAGTAGTAACCCATTTCTATGTATTTCCACGTGGTCTTCTTTCCGGGGAAAGGGGCCAGCACCTTATCTCCCCAGCCTCTCCATCTTCACCTTCCTTCCTACTTCCTCTTTCCTCCTTGTCTCCTAGTCCCTCCTATCTTTCTTACCTATTGGCCAACAGTGCTTTATTCATTAACCAGTATGAGAAGCATATACAGAATGACATCTCCCATCATCTCCTCTTTTCTGTCTAAAATAAAAAGAAGGGTTTCAACTTTAATATAGCAAAATATATCACATAACAGTTATCAAATAAGAATCACAGTTAACACTATTTAGTCCATTAACATTTAGTAAGATTTGAAGAAACTATTCTATCATCTATCCTATATTTGTGAGTCTAAAGTCTAAGTAACTTATCTTTAATACTAAGGAAAACTGTAAGCATAACTATCTTCAACTCCCTCAAAGACCACAGAAAGATAGTATATACTCTAGAAATGACAGAGACAACTCACTGCCTGGTCACCCGAAGTTCTTTTGTAATATTCCATCTTCAGCCCATAGGCCATAGTGTGTCTGGCAGACACTTCAGCAAATTAGGAAACTTTAAACTGTCTTCTTGTATTGGCAGTTTGTCAGTCACTTTCCTCTGTGTCCTGCAGACTGTCTGGCAGACTCTTCCATGAAGCAGGAACTCTATAGCAATGTCCATCCTGAATCAGCAATCACTTTTCTATGGGTCCTGCATGTCCAGTTTATATAGCACAAAGACAAACAGTCCAGACAAGAGCAGTATCTTGTCCAAATGGCTAGTCTTGCCATATTGAAAGCAAACTCCATAACACATTTCTTCAAGGTCCATCTTCCTTTCTGACGCAGGTGGTGTTGCCAGGAGCAGTTATATCTCCCTGTCAAGAAAAACCCTAAACCATTTTAAATGCCATATTCTGTAGGTCTTTGAAAGGTTTGAAGAATGCCTATTCATCTCAAATACATCTCTGTATATCTAGAAAACCTAACTCATCTAACTATAAGTTTTGACTATTAATAGGTAACTATCTATAATCCATACTAAATTATACATTTCTAAATGAGCTATATAAATACAATACCTAAACAAAACGAGAATATACACATCACAAAATTGACCTTAAATTGTATCAATAAATGAAAATCCATTCCAAAACAAAGTATTCATTTCTATACCGTAATCCCCTTTTTACCTTTAAAAAGAATATTGGTTGTGATTATTAACCATTTATAACCAAGCCAATTTAAATGAAAACAAACATTTATACACAATATTTGGGAATTTGGGGGTCATTCTTTCTAAACTACTTCCTGCTGATAGGTGGCGCTGTCATGGGAATCCTAAGAACATGCAGAAATCCTGGCTGTAGTCTGCAAGGCTGCCTTGTTCAAGCTGTTTTGAATGTTGGATCACCAGGAACTCTGTTTCAGGGGGTCTGGCTTGCTCAAACCACATTAGACTGGAAGGAATCCACAGCTTTTCATTTTCTGTGGAAACAAAAATAGAAATCCTTTTCCCCAGTAACTTGTCCTTAGACTTAAATTTTTGAGTCAAAACATTTTTAAAATATATAAATTGAATTAATCCTTCAACAGTTGTTGTTTCCTCAGCAGTCAAACAATACAAAGACAATATAATACTGTATAGTATCCAGATTCTCTCTGAGCTTTCCATCTTTAAATGGCTTTATTATTACTCTTTCTTCTATTTTTTTCATTTTTTGAGACAGGGTTTCTCTGTCTGTTTCTCTTATCTGTCCTGGAATTCATTCTGCATACCAGGTTTACTTGGAATCACAGAGATCTGCTTGCCTCTGTCTCCAGAGTGCTGGGATTAAAGGCGTGTGCTACCACACCCATATATCCTAGTGCAGTATACCATGAGATATATATGCATGTATATAGATTATCTGATATTTAAATAAGATCAAATACATCTTTCTGCAAATATTCATTGAATGTTTATGATGAAAATTAAAATGATTTTAAGTGTTATCTACAGTCATCCTGCTGTTGTGATAGACCATAAAAATCACTGTTCACAATAAATAACCACTGTCCAGGCTTTCCTGATGCACCTTCACGTTATTGGGCATAGTCTCTTGTCCCCACTATTCAATTCTCAATTTCTGTGAGATCCAACATCAACTAGTGATGATCCTATGGTTTTATTTCATAACGTGTTTATATGGTGGATTACATTGACAGATTTTTCATATGTTGAGCCATCCCTCCATCTCTTGGATGAAGTCTATTTGATCATGATGGATGTTTATTCTGATGTGTTCTTAGATTAAGTTTGCCAGTATTTCACTGAGTATGTCTGCATCAATGTTCATGAGGGAGATTGGTCTATACTCCTCTTTCTTAGTTGCTTCTCTGTGTGATTTGGGAACAAGATATTGTAGCCTGCTAAAAAGAGCTTAGCAGTGACCATTCTCTTCTATTGTGTGGAATATTTTGGGTTTTTTTTTGTTTGTTTGTTTGCTTGTTTCTTTGTGTGTTTGCTTGTTTTGATGTTTATGTTAATTTATTTTTATTATTTTTATTTTACATACCGATCTCAGTTCCCTCTCTCTCCTTCCCTCTTGCCCTCTATTCCACCTCCCATGTCCCCCGATCACCCTCCACTCCCAATGCTCCCCCCAACTCCATCCATGTAAGGTGATGCCCTCCAGGAGGAGTCGTCTAAATCTATCATTTGGAGTAGGGGCTAGGACTACTCTCCTGTCTCTAGGTTAAGGGAGTATCCCTCCATGGGGGATGTGCCCTCAAAGTCCGTTGTGCACCAGAAATATATCCTGGTACCACTGTATGAGGTCCCTTGGACTAGTCAGGCCTTCTAGGTGAGAACCATGATCAGGGGGTCTGAATCAATCCCATGCTGGATTTCCAGCTATCAGTCTGGGGGCCCATTAGCTCCTCCTTCTTCAGGTCAGCTGTCTCTGTGTTTCTGAAGGCTGGCCTTGTCTTCCCTCTCAACATCTGGGTTCTAGTTTGGTTCAGTGTTTAGTTGTGGGTGTTTGCTTCTGTTTCCATCAGCTACTAGATTAGGGCTCCATGATGGTGGACAACTTATTAGTCATTCTCATTATCAGGGAAGGGCATTTATGGTAGAGCCTTTTCACTGTTGCTCAAATTGTTAGTTGGGGTCAGTCTTGTAGGCCTCTGAACATTTTTCTAGGTTCAGCTTTCTCTTCAAACCTATAATGGCCCCTTCTTCTATTCTCTCTCTCTCTCTCTCTCTCTCTCTCTCTCTCTCTCTCTCTCTCTCTCTCTCTCATCTATTCCACCCCTGACTCAATCTGCCTAGTCCCAGGTGCTTCCCTCTCCTCCCTTGCTCTTTTCCCTAGTTCCCTCTCTACTCACAGTCCCCATGTGCTGGGGATATCATGTCCCTTTCCCCTTCTGTGAGAGACATTATATGAATCTCTTAGAATCCACCTTGTGTCCAAGTTTCTCTGGTGGTGTGAATTATAAGCTGGTGATCCTATGCTCTACATGTAAAATCCATATATGAGCAAATACATACCATGGTCCTCTATTTGTGACTGGATTACCTCATTCAGGATGGTTTCTTCAAGTTCTATCCACTTGCCTGAGAATTTCAAGATGCCATTGTTTTTTCCACAGAGTAGTATTCCATTGTGTAAATGTGCCACATCTTCTTTATCCATTCTTCAGTTGAGGGGAATCTAGGTTGCTTCCAGGTTTTTGCTACTACAAATAATACTGCTATGAACATAACTGAACACATGTCTTTGTTGCATGGATGTGGATCAATTGGGTATATGCCTAAGAGGGGGATTGCCGGGTCATGTGGTAGACTCATTCACATTTTCCTAAGGCACCGCCATACTGATCTTCAAAATGGCTGTACAACTTTGCACTACTACCAGCAGTGAAGGAATGTTCCCCTTTCTCCACATCCTCTCCAGCATAAATTGTCATTGGTGTTTCTAATTTTAGCCATTCTGACAGAAGTAAGATGGTATATCAAAGTTGTTTTGATTTGCATTATTGTGATAGCTAAGGACAGGATATTGAGCATTTTCTTAAGTGTCTTTCAACCTTTTTGATTTCCTCTAATGAGAGTTCTCTATTCAATTCTGTACCACATTTTTAATAGAGATATTTGGTGTTTTTGTGACTAGTTTCTTGAGTTCTTTGTATATTTTGGAGATCAGCCCTCTGTCACATGTAGGATTATTGAAGATCTTTTCCAAGTCTGTAGGCTGCCATTTGGTCTTTTCAACTGTCTTTTGCCTTGCAGAAGCTTCTAAGTTTGAGGAGGTCCCATTATTAATTGTCGAACTCAGTGTTTGTACTACTGGAGTTATGTTTAGGAAGTGGTCTCCTGTACCAAGTTGTTCAAGGTTACCTCCTACTTTCTCTTCTAAGGGGTTAAGTGTGCCTGGATTTATGTTGAGTTCTTTTATCCATTTGGACTTTGTTTTGTGCAAGGCAATAGACATGGATCTATCTGCTGTCTTCTACAGACCATCATCCAGTTGTGCCAGCACCATTGGTTTAAGATGCTTTCCTCCTACCATTTTATACTTTTACCTGTTTTGTCAAAAAAAAAAAAAAAAAAAAAAACAGGTGTTCATAGTTATGTGGGTTGATATCAGGATTTTCAATTCGATTCCATTAGAATAATTGTCTATTTTTCTGGCAATACCAGGCTGTTTTCAGGACTATAGCTCTGTAGTAGATCTTAAAGTTGGGAATGCTGATGCATCCTGAAGTTCCTTTATTGTACAAGGTTGTTTTGGCTATCATGGTTATTTTGTTTTTCCATATAAAGTGGATTATTATCCTTTCAACATCAATAGAAAATTGTGCTGGGATTTTAATGGTGATTGCATTGAATCTGTAGACTGCTTTTGGCAAGATTGCCATTTTTACTTTCTTTCACTTGTTTGGTAAGCATTACCCCAAGATACTTTATGTTGCTTGTGGCTATTGTAAAGGGTGATGTTTTTCTGATTTTTTTTTTCTCAGCCTCTTTGTTGTCTGAATAAAGTAGGGCTACTGATTTTTTTTTTTGAGTTTATCTTGTATCCTGCTAGTTTGCTGAAGTTGTTTATCAGCTGTAGGAGTTTCCTGGTAGAGTTTTTTTTTGGGGGGGGTCACTTTTGTAAACTATCATATCATCTGTAAATAGAGATAGTTTGACTTCTTCCTTTCCAATTTGGATTCCCTTGATCTCCTTTTGTTGTATTGCTTTAGCTAGAACTTCTACTACAATATTGAAGAGATATTCAGCCTTTTCTTTTTCTTGATTTTAGAGCAATCTCCTTAAACTTCTCTCCAATCAGTTTGGTTTTGGCTGTTGGTTTACTATATATTGCTCTTATTATATTTAGGTATGTTAATGTTATCCCTGATCTCTCCAAGACCTTTATCATGAAAGGGTGTTGAATTTTGTTGAAGGCTTTTTCAGCATCTGTGGAGATGATCATATGGTTTTTCTTTTTCAGTTTGTTTATATGGTGGATCACGTTGATAGATTTTCATATGATAAACTATACCTGCAACCCATGTACGAAGACTACTTGGTCATGATGGATGATTTCTTTTATGTACTCTTGGATTCAGTTTGCCAGTATTTTATTGAGTATTTTTGCATCAGTGTTCAAGGGGGTTATTGGTCTGTAGTTTTCTTTCTTAGTTGTGTCTTTGTGTGGCTTGGGTAGCAAGGTGGTTGTGGCATCATAAAAAAAGAGTTTGGTAATGAACCTTCTGTTTCCATTTTGTGGAACAATTTAAGGAGTATTGGTATTAGCTCTTCATTGAATTTCTCATAGAATCCTCCACTGTAGCCCTCTGGCCCTGGGCTTTTTTGTTGATGTTGTTGTTGGAAGGCTTTGATGCCTGCTTCTATTTCAGTAGGGGTTATAGGTCTATTTAAGTTGTCTGTTCTTGATTCAATTTTGGTAAGTGATAGTTATCCAGAAATTTGTCCATTTCCTTTAAATTTTCAAATTTTGTGGAATACAGGTTTTCAAAGTATGATCTGAAAATTGTCTGGATTTCCTCAGTCCATTGTTATGTCCCCCTCTTTGTTTCTGATTTTTTAAATTTGCATGTTCTCTCTCTGCTTTTTGGTTAGTTTGGATAAAGGTTTGTCTATCTTGTTGATTTTCTCAAAAAAAAAAAAAAAAACCTACTCTTTGTTGCATTGATTTTTTGTATTGTTTTCCTGGTTGATACTTTATTGACTTCAGCCCTCAAATTGATTATTTCCTGGCTTCTTCTCTGTGTTGAGTTTGCTTCCTTTTGATCTAAGGCTTTCAGTTGTTCTCTTAATTATCCTCCGTTTTCTTCATATCAACACTTAGTGCAATGAACTTCCCCGGTAGCACTGCTTTCAAGTTGTCCCATGAGTTCAGGTATTTTGTGTCCTCATTCTCACTGGCTTCTAGAAAGTATTTAATTTCTTTTTTTATTTCTTCTTTGACCCAGTATGGTGCAATTCCTTTTTGTTCAGTTTCCATGAGTTTGTAGGGTTTCTGAAATTTGTGTTGTTGTTGAATTCCAATTTAAAGCATGGTGGTCTTATAAGATACATGGGACTATTCCAATTGTTTTGTATCTGTTGAGGTTTGTTATGTTGCCTAGTATGTCGTTGATTTTAGAGAAGGTTCCATGTGGAGCAGAGAAAAAGGTATATTCTTTTGTGTTTGGATGTAATGTTCTATAGATGTCTGTTAACCCCAATTGAGACATAGCTTCTGTTAGTTCTTTGTTTCTTTGTTGAGTTTCTGACTAGTGGTCCTATCTAGCAGTGAGAGTGGAGGGTTGAAGTCTCCCACTATAAGTGTGTGAGGTTTTATGTGAGCTTTGAGTTTTAGTAGGGTTTCTTTTACGAATGTAGGTGCCTTTGTATTAGGGGCATAGATGTTCAGAATGAGACTTTGTGCTACTGGATTTCTCCTGTGATGAATATGAAAGACCCATCTTCATCTCTTTTGATTTTGGTTTGAAGTCTAACTTGTTAGATATTAGGATAGCCACACCTGCTTGCTTCTTGTGTCCATTTGAATGGAATATCATTTCCCAACCCTTTACCCTGAGGTAGTATCTGCCTATGAAGCATAGATGTGTTTCTTGTATGCACCAGAAGGTTGGGTTCTGTCATTATAACAATTATATTAGTTTGTGTCTTTTTAAAGGCAGTTTAAGACCATTAATGATGAGGGTGAGGGAGAGTAAGGACCAGTGATTGTTAATGCTTGTTTGTTTCAGATTTGTTGTTGGCACTGGTATTGTGAATATATTTGCCCTGCTTTACCCTTGGTTTCTGGTGAAGTGGGATGATCTATTGCATATGTCTTTGTGAGTGAGCATAGTTAACTTCCTTGGGTTTGAGTTTTCCTTCCAGGACTTTCTGTGAAAATCTGGCTTTGTCATTAAATATCTTGTTTTCTCTGTCTATAGTGATTGAAATTTTTGCTGGGTATAGTAGCCTGGGCTGGCATCCGTGGACTTTTAGTACTTGTAGAACATTTAGTACTTGTAGAACATCTATCCAGGACCTTCTGGGTTGAGAATTTCCATGGATGAGTCAGGTATAATTTTGATAGGTCTGCATTTATATGTAACTTGGCCTTTTTCCTCCACTGCTCTTAATATTCTTTCTTTATTCTGTATGATAGATGTTTGATTATTATGTGTTGAGGGGTCTTTTTTCTTTGGTCCATTCTATTTGGTGTTTGGTATGCATCTTGTACTTTCATGGGCATGTTGTTTTTTAGATTGGGAAAGTTTTCTTCAATGATGTTGTTGAATATGTTTTCTGTACCTTTGAGCTGGGCTTCTTCACTTTCCTCTATGACTATTATTCTTGGGTTTTGCCTTTTCATGGTATCCCATATTTCCTAATTTTTTTGTGCTAAGGATTTGTTGGATTTAAGATTTTATTTGTTCAATGAATCTATTTCCTCTAGTTTATCTTCAGTGCCTGAGATTCTCTCTTCCATCTCTTGTACTCTGTTGGTAATGCTTGTGTCTGTAGTTCGTGATTGTTGGCCCAATTTTTCTATTTCCAGCATGTCTTCAGTTTGTGTTTTCTTTATTGTCTCTTTTTCAGTTTTCATGTCTTGACGTGTTTCCTTCACCTGTTCAGTTTTTTCTTGGCTTTCTGTACTTTAAGAGATTTGTTCATTTCTTCCATTTTTTTTATTTGTTTTTTTTTCTTCCATTTCTTTAAGGGATTTTCTCACATCTTTGAGGGCCCCTATCATTTTTTATGAACATATTTTTTAAGTCATTTACTTTTGCTTCATGTGCTTTGAGGTGTTCGAGTATAGTTGGTGTAGTGTCCCTAGATTCTGGTGGTGTCATGGTTTTCTTTTCTTTCTATTGTTAGGTGTTTTCTTGTATTGCTGTCTTCCCATCACTTCTTCTAGTAGGGCAGGTGGGCTCTCTCTCTCTCTCTGTCTCTGTCTCTTTCTCTCATACTTTTCCAGTGAGCTTAGGTGGGTGAGAATTTCAATGTCAGTAGCTCTGGGTGGCCCAAGCTCTCTAGGAGGTCTCTTCAGGCAGGGGCCTAGCCATGGGGGTCAAAGATCAGGCTCCAGCAGAGGTCAAGCAATGGGTGTCAATGATCCAGCAAGCAGGGACTCAGGATGGTTCTGAGAGGATAGGTGGATCTAGCCTAGGCCCAGCATTCTTCAACTGAGGCCTCTCAGCAGAGGCCCTTCGATCTTTTGGAATATTTTAGGGGTAGTGGTATTAGTGCTTTTTTTAATTTCTCATAGAATCCTGCATGGAAACCATGTGGCTCTGAACTTTTTTTTTTTCCTTTTGGTTAAGAGGCTTTTTGATGAATGCTTCTATTTCATTAGGGTTATAGGTCAATTAAATTCCTTATCTGTTCTTGATTTAATTTTAGTATGTAATACCTATTCAAAAATTGTCCATTTATTCTAAATTTTCCAATTTTGTAGAGTATGGGTTTTCAAAGTGTGACATAATGATCCTTTGGATTTCCTCCATGTCCATTGTTTTGTCTCCTTTACATTTCTGATTTTGTTAGTGTGGATATTGTTTCTCTACCTTTTGGTTAGTTTGAACAAAGGTTTGTCTACCTCGTTGATTTACACAGGGAACCAACTCTTAGTCTCCCTGATTCTTTGTATTATTTACTTTGTGTCTATTTTATTGATTTCAGTCTTCAATTTGATTATTTGCTGGCATATACTCCACCTGGGTGAGTTTGCTTCTTTTTGTTCTAGAGCTTGTAGGTGTGCTGGTCATTCACTAGTGTGCTATTCTCCAGTATATTTTTTATTTTTAATTAATTATTTTTAATTTTATATGTTCATCCCAGTTCCCTTTCCCTCCCTACTTCCCTTCCTCCCTCCCTCTTACCTTCTCTGCCCCTCACATGCAGCCTAACCACCCTCCCATCACATCCCCCCCACCCCAATTCCACATGTACGGCAATGCTATCGAGGTTGGGGTCATGTAAATCTGTCAAGTCATGTGAAGTAAGGACTAGGACTTCTCTCTTATCTCTAGGTTAAGGCAGTATCCCTCCATGGGGAATGTGTCCACAATGTCCTTTGGTACACTAGGAATACATCCTGGTTCCACTGTCTGAGGTCCTTCTAGCTGAGACCCATATTCAGGGGGGCCTGAGTCAGTCCCATGCTGGATTCCAAGCTATTAGTCTTGGGGCCTGTTAGCTCCTCCTTGTTGAGGTCAGCTGTTTCTATGTGTTTCTGCAGCCTGGTCTTGTCGTCTCTCTCTGCATCTGGATTCTAGTTTGACTCAGTGTTTAGTTATGAGTGTTTGCTTCTCTTTCCAACAGGTACTAGATGAGGGCTCCATAAAAATCTTATTTTACATACCAATCCCAGCTCCATTTCTCTGCTATCCTCCCATTCCCCCCACCATCCCTCCATCTCACTCCCATACACTCCTTAGGGAGGATGAGGCCCCTCATAGAGGATCATCAACATCTGTTACATCATTTGGGGAAGGACCAAGGTCCTCCCATATGTGTGTAGGCTGAGAGAGTATCCCTTGATAGGGAATGGGCTCCAAATCACATTTGTGCACTGGGGATAAATACTGATTCCAACTGCCAGAGGTCCCATAGACTGCCCAAGATCACCAACTGATTCTCACATTCAGTGGGCCTGGTTTGGTCATGCTGGTTTCCCAGCTTTCAGACTGTGGTCTGTGTGCTCCAACTTGCTTACGTCAATTATTTTGGTGGGTTTCCCCATTATAGTCAGCATAGTCTTGACTCCATTGCTCATCACTCCTCCCTCTCTACAACTAGATTCCAGGAGATCAGCTCAGTGCTTAGCTGTGTATCTCTGCTTCTGTTTCCATCAGCTACTGGATGAAGCCTCTGGGATACCATTTAAGGTAGTCTTCAATCTCATTATAGGGGAAGGCATTTAAGGTAGCCTCTCCACCATTACTTAGATTCTTAGTTGCAGTCATCATTGTATATCCCTGAAAATTTCCCTAGTGTCAGGTTTCTCATTAAGCCTATAATGGCTCTCTAAAAGTATTCCATTCCTTGCTATCCTTCTCTGTTCTTTCCCCAACTCGACCTTCCTGATCTCTCATGTTCTGCTTTTCACTCTGCTTCTCCCTTCCTGTTTCTCCTACCTCCCTCTTTTTCTCTCATTCTCTGAAATTCAGGAGATCTTGCCCTTTTGCCCTACTTGGGGAGTCTATGTATGTTTCTCTTAGGGTCCATTTTGTATCTTAGCACTTCTGGGGTTATGGGTTGTAGGTTGGTTATCATTTGTTCTATGTCTAATTTCCACTTATTAGTGAGTACATACCATATTTGTCTTTTTTGTCTGGCTTACCTCACTCAGAATGGTTTCTTCTAGTTCTATCCATTTACCTTCGAATTTCAAGATATCCTTGTTTTTTATTGCTGAGTAGTATTCCATTGTGCAAATGTACCACATTTTATTCATCCATTCTTCAGTTGGGGGGCATATAGGTTGTTTTCAGGTTCTGGCTGTTACAAATAATGTTTCTTTGAACAAAGTTAAACAGATGTCCTAGTGGTATGGATGTGTATCCTTTGGGTATATGTCAAAGAGTGAAATTGCTGTGTCTTGAGGTAGACTGATTCCATTTCCCCCTGTAAACCACTATACGGATTTCCAAAGTGGCTGCTCAAGTTTGCATTCCCACCTCCAATGGAAGAGCGTTCCCCTTTCTCCACATACTATCTAGCATAAACTGTCATTGGAGTTTTTTTTTTTTTAATTTTAGCCATTCTGACAGGAGCAAGATGGTATCTCAAAGTTGTTTTGCTTTGCATTTCCCTGATAGCTAAGGATGTTGACCAGTTTCTTCAGTGCTTTTTGGCCATTTGAGATTCTCCATATTGAGAAATCTATATTTATATTTGACCCCATTTTTTAATTGAATTATTTGGTGTTTTGGTGATTAGTTTCTTGATTTCTTTGTATATTTTAGATATCAACCCTCTGTCAGAGGTGAGGTTGGTGAAGATCTTTTCCCATTCTGAGGGATGTCATTTTGTCCTACTGACTGTGTCCTTTACCTTACAGAAGCTTCTTGGTTTCAGGGGATCTCATTTATTAATTGTCCATCTCAGTATCTGTGCTACTATTGTTTTGTTCAGAAAGTGGTCTTCTGTTACTTTGTGTTATTTTGTTCAAGTATACTCCCCACTTTCTCTTGAATTAAATTTGTACAGCCACTTTGGGATCAGTATGGTGATGTCTCAAGAAAATGGAAATCAGTCTACCTCATGATCCAGCAATTCCACTCTTAGGCATATACCCAAAGAAAGCACATTTATACCACAAGCACATCTATTCAACTATGTTGATAGCAGCATTATTTGCAATATCCAGAATCTGTAGGCATCCTAGATATCCCTCAATTGAAGAATGAATAAAGAAAATGTGATACATTTACACGATGCAGTACTATTCACTGGGGAAAAAAATGAAATCTTCAAATATTCAGGAAATATATGGACCTAGAATAAACCATCCTCAGTGAGGTAACCCAGACACAGAAAGAAAAGCATGGTATGTACTCTCATAATAGGTATTACACATAGAACAAATCCTATAATCTGCAACCCCAGAGAAGCTAGGGAACAAGGAGGAAAAGATAAAGGGGCAAGACATCCTGAGTAAATTGGGAGCATAGGGGATGGGGGAAAGAGGTAAGAGAAAGAGGAGGGAGGAGAAGAACTTGAGGAATAAGGAAGGTTGAGTTGCAGAAAGAACAGAGAAAGACAGCAAGGGAAGTGATACCTTAATAGATGGAGCCATTATGGGCTTAACAAGAAACATGGAACTATGGAAATCTCCAGGGATCCACAATGAGGAACCCAACTAAGAATCTAAGCAGCAATGGGGAGGCTACCTTGAATTCCCTTTGCCCATAATGAAATTGATGACAACCTTAAACGCCATCCTATTGCCTTCATCCAGTAACCGATTGAAGCCAAAGCAGAGATCCACAGCTAAGCTCCAAGCTGAACTCTTGGAATCCAATTGTAGAGAAGGAAGAATGATGAGCAAAGGGATCAAGACCTTGCTGGGGAAACCGACCAAAACACCTGACCTGAACAAGTAGAAGCTCATGAACCCTAAGTCTAGCTGGGAAACCAGCATAACACCAAAACCAGGCCAGCTAAAACTGGGTGTGAGTTGGGGGTGGTTAGAACAATATCTGGGGCCTGTATCAGTTGAACCAGCATTCATCCTTAGTGCCCAAATGGGCTCTGGGATCCCATACCCTATCAAGGGATATTCTCTCAGGCTAGATACATGTGGGAGGGTCTTGGCCCTGTCCCAAATGATGTAATAGACTTTGATGATCACCTATGGGAGGCTTCATCCTTCCTGAGGAGTGGATGGGGGAGTGTTAAGGGATTGGTGGAGGGAATGGGAGGATGGTTGGGAGTAGGAACTAAGATTGGTATGTACAATAAAATTGTTTGCAATTTAAATAAAAATTAATTTTAAAAGACTCAAATTCACTATCTAACTTTTTTCTAAATCATTGTTAGAAACATTGCAAGGATTTTTATGATCATTTATGAGGGTAACTTTGAAGTAAATAAAACAGATAAAAAAAATTTGGAGATACTACCAGTCATTTCTCTCAACTGAGACTAATTTTAAAATAAGATTTCCATTGTGCTACACCAGTTAAATGTAGGCTTTTATAGAGGCCAAGTGATAGACACAGACTTGTCCTAGGCTTGCCTCCTGATGAATCCACCTAATCACCAACCAATCTAATAATTATTTCATGAAATCCAGAGTACATATTTGAAACAGTTCACCTCTGCAAATGGCATTTTTGACTTGTTTACATGACCCTTCCAAAGCTATTAAAAAATTGTGGTAAAGGACAAGGAGAAGACACTAGAACTGCCACTGATAAACATCTGATAAACAGCAAACCAAAAACAATATAATATTATGAGAAGATTGTAGAAATTGTGCTACTCTTTAGATTTTGAAAGATGATTGGATATTTAACCTTACTATGTACTATTTTAGCTCATTCTCTTGCTCTCTGCAGGAAAAAAAAGTGGATGTTGGAATTTAACAGAGAATTATTAAGCTTAATTTAATTAGCAGTTGACTCAAATTAAAGCTACTATGTGAGCTATGGTTTCATCATTTTATTAATTAATACTCATTCTGGTACTTGGTTCACAGATATATTGATAGCAAATGATTTTGTTCATCGTTGACAATGAATACTAAAAGAAGATATTTTGACTTCTCCTGGTAATGCTCCCACAATGTCCTATTTAGCTACAGTGTCAGCTTTTACACATGGGTGATTATGTCTCAGGAAATTAACCATTCTCCCTATGCACAAAATTATATACAAGTCCAGTGCATTATAACATTTTGCTAAATGAACCTTGTAATCTAGATGTAAAAACTTCTGTAGACTTAGAGGTAGGGCATGTAGTGACAGATTGCATAAAGTCAGTTCAAGGAATATTAAAAGGTCTTCTATCTCAATGAATTTCTAGAAAAACAATAGTATGGGACATCGTGGCACAGCCCTTTAAAAATATTTGATAAATTGTTAAAATTGGTCTTTCTTACACAAGAAGTTTAATAATACCTATATGATCTCTGAAGGTTATATAGTCAATATATTTTTCATTTTGGCTTGCTCTATGAAGTAATCTATCAAATGATCTGAAATTTGTAATTTTGAGTCCAGAAATACAGATGGCCCTATAGCAGAATATTCTAAACAACCTGAGGAGCATCATGATAGATAACAGAAAAAAGCATAAATTCCTAAGTGTGGAGTGTGTGTGTGTGTGTGTGTGTGTGTGTGTGTGTGTGTGTGTGTGTGTGCACGAGTGTGCATGTGCTTGTGTGTGTGCATGTGCATATCTGCATGTATATTTCTGAATATATACAAAACTAATTTCAAAAAATATAGAAATTAAGTTAGCAAGGAAAAGTGTTCAAGTAAAGACAATTTTGGGAATAGAACTTTTTAACAATAAATTCTCCCAACATATACCCCATAATAAACTTTCATTATTCTTATGGCTGCTGCAATAAAATACAGCAAACATAGAAACACCCTACTGGGCATCTCTAGAAGTATATTTCAATGGAGATTAAAACTCTAGTAAAATTGACAATAAAGATTAACTATCATGATACAGCAGAAGAAGAAAGTGATAAGAAATAATTGAAATTATTAATAATGGCAAAAATGTTTTTGACATATCTAATTCAAAAACCAAAAATATTCCTATTGATACATTATGCTTATAAATATAATGTTCTTTGAGACCCAAAAAAAAATGTTATGCAGAGGCATGAATAAGAAGTCAGAACTTGAACTCTTATGATTAAAACACAATCAAGTACATACAGAAGATCTGATAAAAATGAATTTTAATCATCTATATATCAAACTATTTAATATTATAATCATAATGATTATTTTTCCTTTAGAATCATTTTTCTGAATGCCCGCTTGACCTCTTTGTTTCTCAGGCTGTAAACTAGAGGGTTCAGCATAGGGATGACCATGGTGTAGAACACAGACACAATTTTGTCAGTATCCATTACATGTCTAGAGCTGGGCTGCAAATACATGAAGATTATAGTTCCATAGAAAATAGAAACTGCAGTGAAGTGGGAGGCACAAGTAGATATAGCCTTGTGATGCCCTGATCCTGAGTTCATCTTTAAGATCATTATGAAAATCATAATATAGGACACTAATATTATTATGAGAGCAAAGAATATATTGAAGCTAGCTAGACAAATAAGAACCAGCTCATTAACATGTCTATCAGAGCAAGCGAGAGCCATGACCGCTGGCATATCACAGAAAAAATGATGAACCACATTAGACTTACAGAAGGAGAGATTGAATGTATCCCCAGTGTAGACTGAGACATTCAACAAACCAAGGACATAGCAGCCCATAATCAGATACACACACATACTTGTATTCATGGAGCTGGCATAGTGTAGGGGCTTGCACACTGCTACATAGCGATCATAGGCCATTGAGGCCAACAAGAAATTTTCCACAGTAGCAAAGGCTGCAAAAAAGAACATCTGAGTAGCACAGTCATTGTAAGACATGATCTTGTCTCCAATTAGGGAGTCCAGTCATGACTTTGGGAGTGACAGCTGAAGAGTAACCAAAGTCAACGAGGGACAAGTTACCAAGGAAAAAATACATGGGGGTATGGAGCCGAGAATCCAAGAGAATCAATAAGATCATTCCCAGGTTCCCCATGAGGGTTATGATGTATATGAGGAGGAAGGTGATGAAGAGGGGAAGCTGCAGGTCAGGGTCATTGGTCAGTCCCATGAGGATGAACTGTGTCACTTCTGTCCTGTTCTTCATCATTGTCATCTCACAGCCACTTGATGTTCTGTGGCAATGAGAAAGAAAGGGAATATGATAATAGTGAACTGGAAATTAAGAAGTATGAACATAGGATATAGACATTCATTGAATTAACAAATTGTTTGGAAAGATTCTTTACTAAAGCCAGGGTTTTGAATGCTAATTTAATGTGTTTGCTACATACATGTTCAAATGTTATTAAATCTAAAATGTAATACATGTAATTTAGAAGTGGTATTCATCAGTACTCATCAGAGAGTAAAACACTTTGGAGCACCTTGTCCTAAGTGGAATGTCTCCATCAAACTTTTCCCCATAGGGCTGAAGGAACTATGTAGAAGATGTGGGAAGATTATAAGAGCCTGAGCAGATGAATGACTCTAAGGAAACAGATACTTCCAGATACAACAAATCTTATATATATCAACCCACGGAGACTATGGTAGCATGCAAAAGTTCCAGCCAAAAGGGTCCCTAACATGAAGATGGGAAAGTAGACACACACTCTGACTTATAAACAAGAAGTTATCTGTAAATGACACACACTGGAAAAGATAACATTTTTCTCCAATGTAATCTCCCAGGATATATCAACCACACACCAGAGCAGGTACCATGCACAGTAGTATCTTGTCTACACAAATTGAACTCCATAGATTTTTGTGAAATTTTTGTTTATTTGGGGATTTTTCTTAAATTGTTTTTCTATTGCTTTTCATTTGAATGGTTTGGTTTTTGTTTTGTGAGGTTTTATGAGGGAAAGATAGAGGTAGGTAGATAGATAGATATAGATAAAAATATAGATATTGATTAGATATAGATAGAGAATATAAAATTGGTTGAGTAGAGATTATATACAGCTATGGGAGAGGAAAACATGACCAAAATATATTGAATGAAAAATTTAAATTAAAAAGAAAAATTCTTTGCCCATAATCTAATTAATTCTTAAAGAATTTAATAAATGAACAACAAATAAATATATCTTCCAGTTCACTTCTGAGCTCAATATAATTTGACTCTTTCATATTTGTCACCTGCCAATAGCTGATTTAAATAGTTAAATTGCATTTATTATCTCCCTCTCAATGACATGAATTCAGAGAAATCACTAAAACACAGTCTTTGCTGATTCATTTCAATTTTATCACTTAAATAGGATCATTTCCTTTTATTCATTATTTATTTGCTTTACATTTCTGCTTATTTTATTACCTCCTATGACAGATGAACATATTGTAAATACAGTTGGTGGAC
>NW_026125241.1:0-156570 GCF_943737965.1 Phodopus roborovskii | reverse complement strand
TCAATAGTACCTACACTGTTTGTTATGAAGTATATCGCATGTGCTTTTGGTTTAAAAGTGGTGTGGAGTGTGTTTTTGTGTGCTTTTTAATGATTTGTGTATTTAGAGCAATCTGTAAGTCTTTTGCCAGTTGTTTTTGTTTTTTTTAGGGTTTTTGTTGTTTTGAGATTTTTGTAGCTCTGTCTGTCTGGATCTGAAAGTGCAGCCAGGCTGGTCTGGACCTTGTTGAGATGTTCTCCTCTGGATGCTGGTATCAAAGGCGTGCGCCAGTATGCCTGAGCAGCACTCAATGGTTTTTATTTTCTGTTTTGGAGATAGGGGCTCACTATGTGTCTCTGGTTGGTGTGGAATTGTCTTCTGAGTACTGAGATAAAATCATATGCCACCATACCTTGCCCCCTTTGCCAGATTTTTAAATTGTGTGTTGTTTACTTTAAGGCATTTCCTTATATGGTCTGAATAGCATTCCCTTATACAAAGGAAGGAGGGGGAGAGAGGAAGAGGAAGAGGAGAAAGGGAAGAAAGAAAGAAAAGTAAGAATTTACAACAATCCAGGCAGTGGTAGCACATGCCTTTAATCCCAGTGCTGGAGAGGAGCCAGACTGATTTCTGAGTTCAAGGCCAACGTGGTCTACAGAGTGAGTCCCAGAACAGACTGATCTACACAGAGAAACCCTATGTCAAAAAACAAAACAAAAATGGGATTTACAAATACCTTCTTCCATTCTGTGAGTTGCCTTTTTACTCCAATGCTTTTTGCTCTTTGATCTACAAAAATTTTAATTTTTGAAACACCATTTTGTCCATTTTTTGTGTTTTTATTGTTGCTTGTACTTTTGGTATCATTTCCCAAAAGTCATTACTGCTAGGCGAGTAATTGGTACATGCCTTTCATTCCCAACACTAGGTAGGCAGAGGCAGGAGGATGTCTGAGTTCCAGAACAGCCAGGGCTACACAGAGAAACCCTGTCTTGAAACTTTTTTGCCTTTATTTCTTTTGAATCTGCCCTTCCACATCACCCATCTTCTTCCCACCCCACCTCCCCAAACTCCTGGAGACTCTAGCCCTGGCTGTCTTAGAACTTGCTCTGTAGATCAGGCTGGCTTTAAACTCAGAATTCACCTGCCCTTGGCTTCCAACTGGTAGAATTAAAGGCATGCGCTACCACTGGCTGACTTCTTTCTGAGATTATATGGTTTGAGGTGTAACATTTGACATTAATGTTTGTGTATATATTAATCATTTTGCACGTAAATAAAAGTTTTCCTTTTCCTGCTGGATGATATTGGCACCTGTTAAGAGCATTTTCCCCCAGCCCTTGTCCTCAGCCATGCCAGCCCCAAATAACACACAGAGACGCTGTATTAGATATAAAGCTGTTAGCCTGTTACTAGCATTTCTTGTTGGTTAGCTCTGTTTTAAATATTAGCTCATTTCTATTAATCTAAATATTTCCATGTGGTCTCATCTTACCGGAGAGGGGTCCCCATCCTACATCTTTAATGTCCTCCCTACTTCTTCCTCTCTCCTCATAGTCCTGCCTATCTTGCTTTTCTATTGGCCAACAGTGCTTTTTATTCATTAACCAATACGAGAAACATACTTCGGCATCTCCCATCAGGCACCCTTGTCAGAAAGGATTTCAGAATATATGTAAGGTCTTATCTCTGGGGTTTTTGTTGTTGTTTTTGAGATGTGGTTTCTCTGTATTGTTTTCTGGACTGTCCTGGAACTAGGACTGTAGACCAGAGCTGACCTCTAACTCACAGAGATCTGCCTGCCTCTGCCACTCTGCCTCCCGAGTGCAAGGACTAAAGGCTTGCGCCACCAATACCCGACTTATCTCTGGGGTTTTGATCTGTCCCATAACCTGTTGTTTTTATACTGGTGCGATTTTTTTGGTTAGTATGATTTTGTAATAAGCTTGAAATCAGAAACGTGAATCTTCTGGCTTTGTTCATTTTCCAGAATTGTTTTGATTGAATTTCATTGTAATTCAACGTGAATTTTTCTTTAAAATTTCTTTTTATTGTATATGTATGCATATATGTGTATGTATGTGCCTAGAGTGTCCAGATGCCTCCCTGGAGACCAGAAGAGGGCATTGGGTCCCCTGGAGCTGGAGATACAGGCAGTTGTGAGAACCTGACATGAGTGCTGAGACAGAACTCAATTCCTTTACAAGAACAGCAAGTGCTCTTAACTACACAAACACATTTTGAATTCTCAGATACCTCTCCTCCTACTGTGGCTTTTGATTTGGGAAGCTATACCTCTGAGTCCCTGTAATGTTATAAGCACCTTAATGAGCAAATAAACAAGTATTTGCTGCTGACCAGGATGTGGTTTCCCAAGTTTATAGATGATAAGCCAGCCAAAGGAGGTTAAAATATTCATTATAAATGCAGTCCTGACACTATCTACCCACAGTATTTACAGATTTCATACGTTAAGGGCACAGTTCCCAGCAGGATTGCCCTTGCTTCTGATATAAGCCACAAATTTTAGGGTGCCAAACTTCCATACTTTGGACTAACAAGCTATAAATTCAAGAGTTCCCTCAGGTTTGAAAATTGAAAAAAAAAATCTAGATTTATTTATTTTGTGTGTGTGTGTGTTTTGCCTGCATGTGTGTATGAGTACCCATGTGTGTTCCTGGTCCCCTCAGTGATCAGAAGAGAATGTCAGACAGATCCTCTGAATTAGACTTACGGATGGTTGTCAGCCACTATGTAGCTTTTGGGAACTAAGCTGGATCCTCAGCAAGGACAAAAAGTGCTCTTAACCACTGAGCCATCTTTTCAGCCTCATTAGTTTTGAAACTTACTGGAATGACTTGTGGAACTAACTCAGTAAAGTGGTGTACATGTCTGATTCAGTGTATAAATCAGGGTCAGTTGAATGAAGAGACTTTGGAAGCTGAAACAAGGAGAGGTCTATATGCACCCACTTCCATGACAAAGGAATCGGGGCCTGTTACTCTTGGAAATTTGGACTCTAGTGATGTTATTGGGGTTTCACTATGTGAACTTAAGTAATTGAATTCCATAAGACTTAGTTCAATATCTGTCTTCCCTTCTTGAAGGTTAGTAAATGACTCATAGCTCAACTTGGCAACAACATGGTTGATCTTTTCTAGCCTGTCTTGCTTTCATCCTGAATTGTTTCATTAACATTATCAGTGACCCATTGAGTCACCTCAGCAACATAAAGTATCAAACACACCAAAGATAATTTCTCTTGAGAAATTCTAGCAGTCAAAAGATTCTCTTCCAGTAACCACAGCAAACCCGGACAAATTATCACGTTACATTGATTGCACATCTAGTGAGTGGCAGCCAGTACTGAGTCCAGTTCCAATTCTGAAGCTCTCTCTTCGCTCTTACTCATAGATAAGTGGTTTGTTAAAGGTCACCCAGCTAATTACTAATCCTGACTGTCAATATGTGTTCCTTTCCCAATGCAGTTTTGTTGTTGTTGTTGTTGTTGTTTTCCAACAATGGGACACATTTGTCTTATTTCCAGTAAATTTTGGATTTGGTATTATAAAATACAATTCTCTAGCTAAGATGCATCAGTTTAGTTATCTGACATCACCTAATGATATTCATATACTTAAAATCAAATAAACCAATACATTAAGAAAGTTATGCTTTTTTATCTTTTTTAACTTGTTTTTTTTTTTTATAAGTAAGAAATGCTAAAAGAAAACCCAGTCTTATTTCTAGTGTGCATGATGCTATTTTTCTGTACCTGGCTGTACACTTTTGTTTCTGGGTACCATCCACTGTATTTTCCATGCAACTGGGCACCATTACACTTGGAAAAAAAGTTACCACAACAGTACACAGCATTATTGTGGGCAAGTTGTGGATAGATCAGGTAAGCAAAGGTACCCAAAGTGCCTCTGAACTTCCAGAGCACCTCTTCAGGTAATCTGGGTTTGGCTATTTAGGACCCAGTAACTGGTCCCACACTGTTTTTACTGGATCACCAGTTTCTCCTAAGGATTTTTCCCTCAGGCAGTAGACCTACCTCCATATAATTCTATCTACAAATTATTACTTAAGAATGACCAAATTATAAGTTCCATCAGTGACTACTGGGACTCTCCGGGCAATATAAAGGAATATAAGACATAGTTAGATGGCCCCAGCTCTTAATATTTTTGCTATTCATGAAATGTTTATTGCCAGGCATTGTCCAGGTACTATTGTTACAAAGTCAGAGAAGCCCCTCCAGGGATGATTGTATCACTGAAGAAATATGACAGTGAAGGTTGAAAAGTATGTAACAAATAGCCAAGAGATAAGCTAAGAGACTAGCTAGTTAAGTGTTAACTTTGGACTAAGACAGGTTTAGCTACAATCAGAAAAGGGGCTTCATGATAGATATGGAATTAGGCTGAGTCTTTGAAAGATAGAAAGGAAAGGAAAAAAAACGAAGCCTATACGAAGATCTGTAGAACATTGAAACTGTATTGTGTTAAGCAGAGGGAATTCTAGAAGGGTCCTAATGAGGGGGACTGTTCAGGAGGGTAGATTATTACATGTGCATTTCAATACATGTACTGAAGGTCAGCTTCTGTTACCAACATGTGACACATAAAAAAACATTGTTTGACCTTAATTCCAACCTGAAATAGCATGATTGTCAGAGGGATACCATAGTGCCCCAGGTCTGGCTAGGACTTGTCCTTTAAACAAGGGAGTACTCACATTTAAAATTCATGTCAGTCTTCAAAAAACTAATCCATGATTCTTTTCACTTTATAGTCTGTGGTGAGATTGACATCGTAAATCACAAGACAGGAGACAAGTGTAATCTTAAATTTGTTCCTTATAGCTACTTCTCTCGGGATGTAGCAAGAAAGGTAAGAGAGGTTGAAATGTAAATATTTTTCATTTAGTGTGCATCCCTTAGAAGTGCCAGTGTGTGTGCATATGTATAGAGATAGGTAGAAAGACATGCATCCTAAATATGAGGGTCAGAAAAGTAGATGTAAAGAAGAAAACCAGAAAAGGAACCAAATGCACTGCTGAGCCACTTTCTTCTCTGAATTGCAATGATGAAGTCAAAGACAAGTTCAGGGGCTAGAAAGACAGATGTTCAGTGGTTAAGAGCACTGGCTGTTTTTCCAGAGCACCTGAGTTCAATTCCCGTATAATGTAGTTCAGACTCTAGCTCTAGGGGATTTGACACCTTCTTCAGATCTCCAAAATGCACCTGTGTACATGTGGCTTACATACACATACCAAAATCAATTTATTTTTAAAATACAAGCAAAAAAAAAAAAAAATCCCAGCAGAGTGGCTATGGGAATATGGAGGAGAGGGAGAAGATGCAGACAGTAGAATCACTGTGATATGCAAGGACAGATGTCTGTTACTGCCACAGGGTGACCTGGTCACACACTCAGATTTTCATGTACAAATGAAGACTAGCAGTGTAGTGGTGGCACACACATCTTTAATTGCAACACTCAGCAGGCAGAGGCAGGTGGATCCCTGCCTGAGTTTGAGGACAGCCTGGTCTACAGAGGGAGTTTTAGGACAGCCAGGACTGTTACACTAAGAAACTCTGTTTTGGAAAAATGGGGGGGGGGGGGAAATGAAGACTAGTTGGGGATTCAAATGTGTTTGTGGATCTGTGTAATTTCTAGAGTAGTTTTAAGTGTCAGTCAGGTACTTTTCCTTCTTACATACTTGCGTTGGAAATTCCTGTGCAATAAGAGGCTTTGATGATAAAACCCATCAATTCATGACTATTGTTTCAAGTAGTGTTTAAAAATCAGCAACAAGAAAACAGCTAACTCCAGGACTTACCCTAGGACTTTTTCTAAATTAGTCAGGGGTAAGCCACCTACAGTGGTCATTCTGCTTCAAAGCTGTGCTCTCCATCCTTGTAGGTGACAGGGAAGTGACTGACCCATCAGGAAAAGTTCACTTTGCCCTCCTGGGGACATGGGATGAGAAAATGGATTGTTTCAAAGTTCAACCAGCCTCTGGGAAAATGGGGGTGATGCTCGTCAGAGAGGCCACGAGCAGAAGAAAGTAGGGTCATGCTGTGGAAGAGGAACCCTTTACCGTGAGTACGGTGTACAAGCCTCCTGGGGGCTTTTAACTCTGGGGCAGCCTGGGCGTTGGTGGCGCATGCCTTTAATCCCAGCACTTGGGAGGCAGAGGCAGAGGCAGGCAGATCTCCTGTGAGTTTGTGGCCAACCTGTTCTACAGAGCGAGTTCCAGGACAGGCTCCAAAGCAATATAGAGAAACTGTGTCTCGAAAAAAAACAAACAAAAAACCTCTGGGGACAGTATGCAGGTGTTCTACCTGCTTTCTTCATGGTTATCTGTGGAACACCCCAGAGAGATCAGAACCTTACAGAGATTACCAGAGATTGTACACATGATCGGAGTTGAAGTGTGCTTTGTTTCGAGACTACCTTACCAAACATATGCCAAATTGTATTTCTCTTCTCTAAAGTCCATTGAAGAATCTCTATAATTTAGTGTTTTGTTCTGAGACAGGGTTTCATGTAGTCCAGGCTGATCTCACTGTATAGCTCAGACTCTCTTTGAAGTCCTGATCTGATCCTTTAATTGTACCTCCCAGAGCTGGATTATGGGCACTCACCGCCATGCCCTGCATTCTCACTGAGATTCAGAGCAGAACTTTACAAAAGCAGCCAGGAGAAGGGTGCTTTCCACCTGCTAACACACAGAACTTTGCAGATAAGTGCAGGCCAGTTGTCTCCTGTCATCATCTTATTTCTGTGTCTGTAGAAATAGCCAGAACATCCCAGAAAGGGGCCTAAAAGGCAGCAGAGGAAGGTAGGAATGAGGCCATTTTGAAGATTTCCTTCTCCCTGATGAGTGCAGCTCATTCTGAGTGCAGAAACCGCAGTAACTGCTGGGTGAGGTGAAGCGGTGCTGGGGAAGGGTGGGAGTGGCGCCGCTGGCTCACTTATTTGGGATTTTTCCCCTTGTGGGACACCTAGATGCAGGGCAGTGTTCCAAGATGCGCAGATTGAGGGGCTGTAGAGCTGCCTTTCCTTTGTCTTGGTTACCTTTAGGAAAACGCAGAAAACATGTACTACTTCTCAGAGCTCGCCCTCACTCTCAACGCCTGGGAAGGGGCACTGCACCCACAGACAGCCGGTTGCGGCCTGACCAGAGACTGATGGAAAATGGGCGCTGGGATGAAGCAAATGCTGAGAAGCAGCGCCTGGAGGAAAAACAGAGACTTTCCAGGAAAAAGAGAGAAGCAGAAGCTATGAAAGCCACTGAAGATGGTAACAAACCTGTCCCTGCTCTGATTTCTTGGTGCATGGCGAGTGCCAGCTCTAACCTTGCTTTTCATTTTCTTCCCTTTTAGGTACACCATATGACCCCTATAAGGCCCTGTGGTTTGAGCGGAAGAAGGACCCTGTCACCAAGGAGCTAACCCATGTTTATAGGGGTGAATACTGGGAATGTAAGGAAAAGCAAGACTGGGGGCTCTTGCCCAGACATTTTCTGAAGCGGCTGTAACTGAAAGGAAGAGGGTCGACGGAGAAGACGGCAGAGGATGTGCGGGAAGGCTGGCAGTTGGGACTCTTACCAAGTGCTTTCCCCTCAAATTTGTCTGTCTTAACCAATCACTTTTTCCAAATCAATCACCAGAAGCAGACACCCGTGGTGGTGATTGGCTGGTTGCCTTAGGCTGATTGACGCTGAAATCGACGTAGTAGATACCCATGTTTGTAAGGGAGCGGTTTAGTGGCAGAAAGTTAGTGTTACCCTACATCTGCAAAGGCAAGTAAGTGTTTGTGGTCTTCTCCCTGCCCCCATATAAGATAATGTCATTCACCCTCCCTTGTTGTATCCTGCTCAGCCAAAATCTGCATAAGATTGTGATTCATGAGCATTTTGGTGCTGTTCAGAGCAAGAACTGATTTTAAAGTTCCTTAAAAAGAAACACATAAGACTTAACCAGCAGAGGCCTCATGCACAGGTCTCATGTTAGGAAATGTGCTCACACGTGGGGTTGGTTTAATGAGGCGTCCTGTGTAGATAACTAAAGTTTTGGAGTGTCTGCTGGAGAGATTGTTCTCTAGGGCTGGAATATTGAGTTACGTTCTTGGAGATTTTATCTTCACTTACATACAACACCCCTCTGCTGTTTTCTATCCACTTTGACAGCAACCAGAGGCCCTCTTCTTTGGTAGTTGATAAGAGGGCCACACTATCTTTATAAAGGGGTTTTATGGTCTTCCCTCAGGTGGAGAACCTCTGAGAACACAGGCAGGTTGGAAGAAGACTGCTAAGCCACTTGTACCTTCCCAGTCCTTCCTCATCCTGGTTTTCATTGCCTTTCTGGCTTCTCTTCTGGCACATGACCAGTTTGGATTTGTGTCACAGACTGGAGCCAAACATTGCCTGACCCATTCTGTATACTTCAGAATCTGAAAGAAGGTTCTCTGCAACACACGTTTTCATCATCTTGAAAGTCCCATGGAATGGAGCCTCCTCTGGAATAATGTGTTAAATCATCTGTATATTATATATATATATATATATATATGTAGAGAAAAATCTAATTTTTTTTTTTTTTTTTTTTTTTTTTTTTTTTTTGTTTGTTTGTTTTCCTCTTTCCCATGAAGACACTTGGTTTTTTATATTACCTGTCTCCCCGAGGGACTCTCTCAGACGCGTGTTACTGTGGGTTGGTACCCCTCTCATTTCCATCTTTGAGGGGCATTGCAACCCCAAGCAGGGTCATGTGTGCCAGTCACTGAAAGGGGCAAAGAGGAAGGTTTGTGTCACGGCGATCCGCTGCTGCCTCAGCTCTGCTTTCCTCATCACCTGGCTCTTGGAAAGGAAGTCCTAGTCTTTTTCCTGCCTCAAGTTTCCTTCCTTAGGAAGAGTACGGGTAGAAAGTCAGGAGGGTGATTTCCAGCTTCCTTATATCCCAGCCAGCTCAGGCTAAATCCCAAAAGAGTTTTCTTCCATGGATGTGAGCTGAGAGCCCTGTGTCCTCCCTGTGGGAACTGCTGGGCCCTAGCTTCCTCCTTTCATCATTTTTTTCTGTATTAAGTTTAGTTTCCTGTTCAGAAATGTAACCCTTGTGCAACCACCCTTGGTTGAGGGTCATAAATTGAGGTGCCTTCCTTATGTACTTTTTGTTAGTGTTTTTGTTTTTGTTCCTTAACTATTGAGCCTCAGCCAGTGTGGGTCCTTGGGGAAAATATCATTCCAGAGGAAGCTATCCCTCCAGGAAATTGGATTTTATTGGGTAAATTAGTACTTTTTAGTCATCCCCCCTTCCCCTTGCCACCAGCACTCCCTCCCTAGATCAAACATGATCAAAGATTGAGCACTGGGGAATTTCCTCCCTAAGAAGGCTTTCCCCAGTACAAGGGGTTACTCCAGGAGGCCCATGAAATGGGTACCATCTCTGGAGACTTTAGCTAGAATGGAAATTTCCCATGGAACCTCATTGCTTTAGCCCCTTCCTTTATATCTGCACTACATTTCTGAGCTTGATTCCAAGAGTCCCTGCTAATGGAAGAAGCTTAGAAGTCCCGAAGATGGAATAAAGTCACATGAAAGCAAAACAAGACTATATATATTTTCATTTTTTTGCCTTATTGCTTTTTTTTCAAAAAAAAACCTACTAAATTAAATAATTTTTAAAAAGCTATATTGTCTGATTTGCTTCTACTCCTACTAGGTAAGAAATAGTGTCGGACAGAGGGAGACTTGGCCACTGGTAATTTGTTCTGTTAGGGAATTTTATGTGGATGAGTGTTTTGCGTGTGTGTGTGTGTGTGTGTGTGTGTGTGTGTGTGTGTGTGTGTGTGAGTGTGTATGTGTGCTTTGTGCATGTCTGATGGCCACAGAGGCCAGAAGAATGTGTGGAAAGATTGGGAACCATGTGGTGTCTGGAGCCAAAACTGAGGGGCCTCTTACAAGAGCAGTAAGTGCTCTCTAACAGCTGAGCCATCTCTCAAGCTCCAAGATTGCGATTCTTCAACATTGGTCCAAGTTCATGAGCAGAATAGCCTTAACACCTTGCAGTGTGACATCTGTCACTAAGCATAGAGAAACATTAACTAATAGTTCTGATTCTGGGCCTGCTTACCCTAAAAAATGTAGGGATGGAGGGTAACATAGGTAGAGGGCTTACCTAGCATGTCCCCACTTGGCCTGGATTTAATGACCAGCCCTGGAAAAAATAATTTTTTAAAAAACTAGTAAAAGTAAAGTTCTCAAAATTCTTAGCTCTTTGATGTATAGGTTCAAATTCAGCCTTTGGATTTGTACTTTGTTAGAAAGACCTTCAGAATGAAGGGGCATGCCTGTTCTCCAGCAATCAGGAAGCTGAGGCAAATTTCCCAAAGCCCAGGAGCTCAAGTCTGGGTGACTTGTGCAGAGCCTATCTCAAATAAACAAATAGAAGGCCAGGAGTGGTGGTACAGGAAAAACGGGAGCAGGAAGATTGTAAGTTCCAGACCAACCTGGGAGACACTTAGGTCCTGCCTCAAAAGCAAAAAGACCTTTTCCAAGCAATGACAACATTTCACTTTTTTTCCTCTGCAAGAGTCCAGGCACTGGAAGAGGATGAGCATAGTAGGATATGGGCCCGAGAAAGTGCTCCTGTTAGAGAATGGAAGCAAAGGATCCTGCCCATGAGGATCCCTAAGTACAGAGAGCTGGGCCACATAAATTTTAAAAGGAAACTATTTGGATCATTCTGGTGGTGGAAAAAAAAAAAAAAAAAAAAGGCACTCAGAAAACTAAATTTGTCCAGGCACACATGGCTGATTGATTAGTCAGGGTTGGAATTCAAAGCTGGGTGTGGTTATGACCTCTGTTAGCGATCCTTTGCCTAGGAAGTAAATTACTGGCTTAGAAGTGGTTCAGTCTTCTCATGTGACTTTGTGGCTGTGTCACCTACTGCCACTTGGCTGTACAGGCTCATAAAACTAGTGCCATTTCTTTTAAGGCTCTGCCCCCAAGGAACATTGTAGAAATTCAGCCTCCAGGACTCTAGATTTTTCAGATTCATGTCAACAAAATTAGCTGTGTTATCATCGATTTGTTTTTGTACCAGGTTCTTTGAGAAACCACTCATCTGTTCAATTTGCCTGATTACTATTACAAGATCGAATGCTAAATTGCTGTAAAGTTTTGTTATGTTGTTTTCTGGTAAGGTAAAAACCATGGCAGTAGCTACAAGGCATAACATATCTGTGTTTGTATCTGGAGCACCATTTTATAATTTGATTCCTACATTAGGGACGATCAAACAGCCACAGTGTGTAATGACCCCTCTTTGATCTAATAATGTGACATGATGAGTTGAGATGTGGATCCCTAGGGTCATAATCCAACATGATCCAACCTTATGACTCAGCAATGTTTCAAACCAATGCATTCACAGACATTTAAAGTCCCACAAGTGGTTATGCAGGCTTTCTTCACAGAGATGTTCCCCCATGCTGTTTTAGGCAAGTAAGAATAATTTGGACATTTATCATTTTGTTTGCCTTCCCCAGCCTTCATTTCTACACAGTTGAAAAGCAACAGAGGAGATCCATCCTGAAGGGGAAAGAACAGATGATACTGAGAAGGACAACAACCACTGTTTCCCACATTCAAGGAATTAGACCCTGCTGTCAGGTAGTGATAATGAAAGGAACAGAGAACAACTTACACCCAAACACTGCTGAACATTTACTCCACTGTCCCAGAGTTCTCCCACATGGACTATGTGCGATGTCAAGGTCAAGGTCCTTACTCCCTCATTATCCAGATCTCGAAGGAGACTCATCTTTACAGCCTACAGCAGAGAGGACAATCTTAGCATGGTAACCTAGGTGCTTCTCTTCCCTTGTTTATAAAAAGTCATTGCATTCACACATACTCACAAAACTTGTTCAGTCCATACACTTCAAGGGTTTGCTCTCCAGGGTCAATAAAATAAAGTTTCAAAGGTGGTACAGAAAATCTTTGGATTTCATTCGTTGTAGATGTACACACCTGTGAATCCTAGCCATTTGGGACATGGAGGTAGTAGGGTAGTTCAAGTTCATTCTTAACAACATACTGAGTTGGGTCTCATGAGAACCAGCCAAATAAATAATAAAAAGCACACAGCATTTGTCCCTTGCCCACTGAAATTATCTGGAGCCTTGTGTGGTTTCTGGAGCACCTGTGGTAACTAGCTATAGTCCCTCAACATTTTCAAATTGCTGCTGCTCTGGTTCATTGTTCTATTCAGGAAAGGAGCTGAGAGGCCCAGTGAGGGGTCTTTAAAGAGGAGAGCCTAAAGAGCTCAAGGGCTGTGGGTGTAGCTGTAGAACTGAGTGTGTAATGTAAGGCCTGGGTTTGGATCCCCAGCACCATGATACTCAACCTTCCATAAATAACTAGGAGAGGTCACTGCCTCTGAGCTTGACCATGTGATTTTAGAGGGTTACTAAAAGCAAGTTCATTTTAGGATATGGCTAGGGAATGTTTTTAGTCATTCATTCATTCACTCACTCACTCACCCTCATTTTCTGTGCTTTTTTTCCCAGCCTGCTATCTAACTGATAACTAATACAAATAGCAAAAATTAAAAAAAGATTAGGTAAACAGCCAATCGCAATCAAGTTTGGCCAGTGGTGTGAGGCACTGTAGCCTGTAGGGAATTGGGAGAAAGTGGATAGAGGCATTATCAGAGAAGACTTTGAGAACTAGAACTCGAGCTGTGAGTGGCAAGTTAAGTAGGCATTAGGGGAAGGGTTATATAAATTTGTTGCATAGACAAAGGTTCAAACAAGCATGCTGGCATTGACTTATATGCATGCTAGTTTAAGATCAAGAATTCACTAGCCTTGGGGGCTCTTAGCTCACTAGCCCACTTCCATTTCTGGGAGTGTTTTTTCCTATCCTAATAAGCTACCTCTATTTTTATACCCTGTCTAGCTTTTGTTTTTGTTTTAGTTTGGTGGGGTTTTTTCTTTGTCTGTTTGTTTTGTTTTTTGAGACAAGGTTTCTCTGTATAACAATCCTGGTTATCCTGGAACTCACTCTGTAGACCTGGCTGGCCTTGAACTCACAGAGATCTGTCTGCCTCCGCCTCCCAGCTCCTTGTTTTTTTGAGACAGGGTCTCCCCATGTAGCCCTGACTATGCTGGAGCTCTGTGTAGACCAAAATGGCTTCAAATTCACAGAGATCCTTCTGCTTCTACCTCCCAAGTGCTGGGACCAAATGTTTATGCCACCACACCCTGCCTTCCATGCCCTAACTTAAAGGCATGACTTTCCCTGTACTACTCCTTGTTGCAGCTGCTAGCATTCTCAGCTAACCCTTACTGTTTCTCTTAAACTCTAGTAAAACTGTCCTCAAGCATATAAAATAAAAACAAAATCACTAAGTAAAGTGTTGGAGAAGTGTATGCCCTCCACCCAAAATGTGCTGTTAGAAGAAGCCTTAGCTTTTTGTTTTTAACTAGTGAAAAACAGGGTATTGGATTACAGGTAGAAAACAATTTATGAATAAGGCCAGTGAAGAAGCTGGAGAGGGAAGATGGGTAGCAGGGGGATTCTAAGTGGGATGCACACATGTGGGATGATGACTAGAAGGCAGAGAAGGGAAGGTTTTGCAATTCACTGACCTGGGAAACTTAGATGAAAGATTGAGTGTCCTGGCTAGTTTTGTGTCAAATTGACACACAAACTAGAGCCATCTGAAAGGAGAGAACCTCAGTTGAGAAAATGCCTCCATCAGATCCAGCTGGAAGGCATTTTCTCAATTAGTGATTGATGGAGGAGGACCTAGCCCATTGTGGGTGGGATCATCCCTGGGCTGGTGGTTCTGGGTTCTATAAGAAAGCAGGCTATGCAAGCCATGAGGAGCAAGTAGGTAAGCAGCACTCCTCCATGGCCTCTGCATCAGCTCCTGCCTCCAGGTTCCTGCCTTGTTTGAGTTCCTGTTCAACTTCCTTCAGTGATGAACTACAGTGTTGAAGTGTAAGCCAAATAAACCCTTTCCTCACCAACTTGCTTTTAGTCATGATGTCTCATCACCGTAATAACAACCCTAACCGAGGCAGATGGTAATATGAATGTTGAGATTGGAGAAACAGCTCAGTGGTTAAGAGTCTGCAGAGGACCAGAACTCCATTCCTAGCTCATTCCTGCCCAGACTCCTGCTCATGGATCTGATGCTTTCTGATCTCTAGAGGCACCTGCCCTAGCATGAACACGTCCACACACAGCTACAAACATGTATATATAACTAAAATAAAATAATTTGGGACATTGCAACTCACACCCTTAATCTTAGCACTAGGAAGTCAAAGATAGGAGGATCAGAAGTTCAAGGACAGCCTGGTCTATATAGAGTGAGTTCCAGGCCATCTGGAATTATAAAATAAAATAAAAAAGAAGAGGGAAGCTGGAGAGGTGACTCAGCAGGTAAGAGTACTAGCTGCCCTTCCAGGGGACCAGGGTTCAGTTCCCAACACCCACATGGCAGCTCATGGCTGCCTGTAACTCCAGTTGCTGGGGACAGGGGATCTGGCACCCTCACACAGATATGCATACAGACAAAACACCAACGCACATAAAATTTTTTTTTTTAAAGTAAAAAAATGACTTTGAAAGAGAAAATTCTTTTTTTGTATTTGTTGGAAGCACTTGTAGAGATATCAAAGAAACATTTTCTTTTTGAGATAAGGTCTACTGTGGCCCAGACTAGCCTCCAATTTTCTACATAGTCTAGGATGCCTTAAAATTTCCTGTATAGGTTTCCTGCACACTTGGTTACCTTGGAGAGCTGTGTGGGGTGCTGCTGTGTAGATGCCCAAGGTCCCTGAAGGGCATCCCGAGGAAGGATCTTAAAAATTGTACAGAATCTCAAGATGAGTGATACTTCTAAAGTGATTCCAAATTTTGAAGAGATGTTTGCAAGTAGACTCACACAAGATAACAAAGAGTATCAGGAATACTTGAAACATCCTCCTGAATCCCCTCCAGTTGAGGATTGGAATACCAGAGCTGGTGGTAACCAAAGAAATAGAGGCAACTGGCTGCAAGACAACAGACAGTTTAGAGGTAGGGATAACAGACGAGGATGGCCAAGTGTTAATTGATCAAATTAGTTGCATGGACAGTCACGGGGTAACAATTATCCTCAGCAAAGACAAGAACCTTATAGTCAACAACAATGTGGGCAATATGGTCACAACCAGTGGCCTCCCTATGGTTCCTACTGACAGAAATGTTGCGGCTTTCAACAAAAGACCATTCATTTTGATAACGTGCTAAACCTTCGTTTGCCCTCTTTTGGTCTTTGTTTTTCATTCTATTTTACAGAATGTGTTGTTAATTGTCTAGAACTTGAGATTTGAAAAAAACTGATCTTGTTGGAGATGGATTATATTGTCTGGCTTTATCTTAAAAAAAAAAAAAAAAATTATGTAGCCAAGGATAACCTTGAACTCCTGATCCTGCCTCCCTTCCTACCTTCCAAATGCTGTGATGGTATGTACCCTGATGACCTTCTTTGAGAAATAATTTTAAATATGGTTCTTCTATGTAGTCTGAGAACTGAGAATTGGAGACTGAGGGGAAACCAAACCATAGAGTAAATCATTTGGCCATTTCTAAAAAGCAAATGAGATTGTACGTGCATATATATATATTCTACATATATACGTATATAATGTATGTATATATCTGCAGAGATTTGGATTCAACTGAGGAACTGAACTGGGGTTGGGCTAGTATATTATAAATATAATAATTGTACTATATAGTTAGTGCCATTCTAAACTATGACTATGAAGGAACTGACTAGCTCTTAATCCCAGACAAGCCCTTGTGCAGGGCAGGATTTAAGTCACTTTTTGTCATGCATACACCAAGTCTACACAGCTGATAGGGTTTTCCACTGCTGCACACCTAGTACCATATGCCTGGTGGCTTAAAGCCAGGCCTGTTTATGAGCTCAGTGCTGGAGGTAAGGAGTCACACCATGTGGCTGGATTCTTTGTTTAGGGTCTCATGAGACATAAAGGGAACATGGTTGAGCTCTTGTCAGAAGGCACATGATGGAAGTATACTTCCAGACTTATCCTTGCTGGCAGCCTTCAGTTTCTTGTTGAGGAAAAGACCAGTTTCCTTGTTGATTGTCAGCTAGAGTCATTCTTATCCCAGGGACTATCTGCATGCCTCACCATGTGGTCTCCAGGTTCATAACCTCCTTGTATGTTTAACTTGAGTCTGTTCTGTGAGCAGCTGAAGGTCCCCCTGCTGGCCAGACATCCTATTGCTGTGACAAATACTAGGAAAAAACAGTAAAGGGAAGAAGGGTACTACTTGGTCCATGGCTTTAGTCCATGGTTAGCTGTTTCCTTGACTTTGGGCCAGATGCAAGGCATAACATCACGTCCAAAGGAATATAATAGGGAACCAGGAAATGTAGCGAAGTAACAGGAAGGACCAGGGCTAAGAAATGCCCCTTGTCCCCTACCCCAAGTGACCCACTTCTTCCAAATAGGCACAACTTCCATAATTTACCACCACATAATTACCTGTTCAAATATTGGATTTTTCAATTGCTTAAACCCAGTGATTAGGTCAAAGCCTCCACGATTTCATCTCTTCTAGGAACAGCCTCATGGACTCTCTCAGAAGCATGCTTACTAACCCTGTAGGCGTCTTTCAATGGAAGCAAGCTGTTCATCAAGATAACCATCATAAAACCCTCTATGACTAATAGATACTCACATAGTTTAGAGTCAGATGTGTAGGCTAACGTAACCATAAGAGGCAAACTTTATCATATTATTGGTCCCATTGATTATGTAGCTTTCTTTTGCTGCTGCTGCTGCTGTGGTGTCTCCCCCCCTTTCTCCATTCCTCTGTCTCTGCTTCTCTGCATATCTATCTGTCCCCCACTACACACACCTCCCTTTTTCTCTTCTGCTGCTCCTGTCCCTAGAGGCTGGTCTCCCTCCCCCCCTTCCCTCTTTCTCCCATTTCCCTGATTAAAAACCCCTCCACATGAGGTCTGTCAGTGGAGTCTCTCTCAAGCCACTTTTAAAATTACAACAGGTGTCTGGAGGATTGGTTAGAAGGGCATTATTTTAGGATTTTTTTTTTTCTGACAACAACTACCTAGAAAAAGCAAAATGGTGATATTGGATCTGCAAAAACCTTGACAACATCTAGTTGAGGCATGGCAGCTCCACACCACAGATGTGTTCTTCCCTCACTCCCTTAAAAAAGGCAATCTGGAATCAGTCTCTACTTTGTCTTTGCAAAACCAAGATCATCTTTTCATTTCAAGTTACAATAAGCCCACATTTCCCCTTCTCATGAATCAAGTTAGTATGAAACATTGGATTGTTCTAACTAACCTTATGCTACTTAAAATACTTTCAGACAGTTGGTTGTGGCACACACCTTTAATCCCATCACTTGAGAGGCAGAGACAGGCAGATCTCTGTGAATTTGAGTTTGAGGCCAGCCTGGTCTACAGCTCAGAGAAAAACCAAAGGGGGGGAGACACTTTTGCTGGGTGGTTGTGGTGCACTCCTTTAATCCCAGTACTCAGGAGGCAGAGGCAGGAGGATCTCTGTGAGTTCAAGACCATCCAGTTGTACAAAAGCTAGTTCCAGGACAGTTTCCAAAGCCTGTCTCAAAAAACAAAACAAAACAAAACAAACAAACAAACAAAAAAGACATTTTAAATTAAATGCATGCAAGGAATGTACAGCTACGAAATGGAAGACAGGTGAGATGAGACAGAACTGGCATATTGGGTATATCATTAATCCATAGCTGACTTCTTAGAGTTTGAAAGGGGCCAGAGCCAATACAATTTCTTCAGTATCTGTAACTCCTATTGAGGTAACATGGAACATGTAAAGTTTACAACATGTGAAGAGTTTGCAAATGATGAGGGTGTGTGTGTCAGACATTATGGGGAATCAAACTCAGGATAACTCACATTCTAGGCCTTGCCATCCTTTTCCAGACATTTGTAAATATTTCCAACATTCAAATTGATGGTATCTATAAAAGCAAAGCAAAACTCAACAAGGGAAATTGTTAATCCTGCCGATTGGGAATAGGACCACTACCACACTTTAAAGCCAAATTTGAAGCAAGTTTTAATTAAATACTGACTAGGTGGATGGGCTGTGGCCTGGTCCATACCCAGATTCCTGGGAAATGACTCAGAATCACAGTTTACATTGGCTTAAGAAGGAAAACCTGTAATTCATTACATTTTTCATCAGGTGCAAGCATATATTCTGGTGTACCTCCAGCTGACATCCAATCAGTGGCAAGCATATATCCTAACATATTTTCTGCCTGAACCTCCTACCCACATGTGATCAAGCACAGATGGGTCAAAGTTGTTTATGGGAGTGAAAATACTCGGCTTGTTATCGCCCATAAACAAAAGCTTCTAGCATTTCAGGAACTATACTTGAACAAGGGGCTTGCAGATCAGAGGCATTTTTGTTCCATGGATCTCTTAGACATAGTAATTAAAACTTTCAATGTAACTTTAGCTCTCACAAAACAAAACTAAATGAAAATAAAGGTTATATCTTGACCTTATAAAATTTGCTTCCCTCAAAATATTAGTGTATGTGTATATAACCATTGTAATGTTGTTTTACATCATAAAATCTGGGAGATGGGTGATCTAATTAGCTTGTATTTGACCCATACAGCCAATGTTGTGCATTAATAAATCATGCAATTATAACTATCATGAATTACAATCTCAAAAATTCATGAATTGGATTGGGGTTGTAGCTCAGTGTTAGATCTAGATCACCAGCTAGCATGCATGCATGCATGCTGCCCTAGGTTCAATCCTCATTACTTTAAAATATTCTTTGAATTTAACTAAAAAAAGAAAGAAAGGAAGAAAGAAAGAAAGGAAGAAAGAAAGAAAAAAAGTGAGTTCCAGGACAGCTAGGGCTCCACACATAAACCCTGTCTCAAAACATCAATATCCACAACAATCACAACCACAACAACAAACCATTAAGTATTTGTAATGCAGAGAAGCGAATTGCAGAACAATTTTTTAAAAAATCGCTTGAGGTGTAATTGATTCCAGATAGTAAACAAAATCCTTGCGTCATTGCCTTTGTAACATTCATGAATATCTATCTAGCCTTTAGCTAAACCTACCTTAGTGCCACTGAATGGTATTTCTTCGTTATAATTGTACACGTTAAAAAAAACTCTCACAAGTGCAGCCGAAATAGCTCAGTTGGGAGAGCGTTAGACTGAAGATCTAAAGGTCCCTGGTTCAATCCCGGGTTTCGGCAGTGGTTTTATTAGACTCCACCTGGAGTAGCACTCACATTTAGCAAATCTCTAGCGGTTAATTTATTCCCTTTCTGAAGTCATCTTGTGTTGTGTCCCTTATTTCCTCATTATGTGTGCCTGTCTTCATTTTTGTCTAGTATAGAGTTAGTGTGTCCTGACTTGTACTTAACTGAGCCTGAGCGCAGCTTACTTCTTGATGACCTCATCCCTCTTTCCGGTTTCTATATGGTGCCTGCCAGCTGCGGAAATTTGGGGCTCTGCATCAGGCTGGGCTTGGGGTGTGACTGAGCTAGATCCTACAGCCCGAGGGTTCTGAAGCCCAGGTCGCAGCCTAGCACGGTGTTTGTCCACCTGGGGTAAAAAATAACTAGGATCCACTGACAGTTGGTGGATGGAGTGCAGGGAATGAATGCTTTTCCGGTTTAGGTCTACACTGGCATTATCAGGCTAAATACAGCACACCTAAATAAATGCGAATTTCCAGAGACACGACCTTTGTCCCCTTTTTGCCTGGAGCATATAAAGCAAATGTCGCTGTTTCCCTGGAATTCCAGTGTAACTGAATGTACTGTATTGTGTAGCCTCCTGCCTTCCGACGTCAATGCTCATTCACTTTCTGTCGCAGCCAAAGGTACCCAGACTCCAAGCACTCAGGATAGACTGAATTGAAGAGGGAGAACTATACTGAACCTCACTGCTTCACAGGTTTTACAAAGTGTCTTTACATCTTTGAACTGATTGGTTCACAACTCCAAACACCCCCCCACCCCCTCACCCCCCCCCACACACACACCCTTCATCCACTTCCCCACATGCCCCACAGGTGCCCAAGGCCTCCGGAGATTCTGAACGCTTTGGACTGGATTCTAGGATTCTAACACAAACCAACCAACAAACAAACCCAAAACGTGCGAGGGTGATGAGCCAGCCACTAATGAATGCAATGGAGAAATGCTCCATGGCATAAATAGAGCCCTCTATGTAGCCAGGTGCCAGGCTGAACCATGAGCAGAAAAGTGTGAGATCCAAGCCCACAGTCTAAGAACACACACCATGGTAAAATCACCATCACTACCACCACCACCATCACCAAACTCAGCAACGTTCTGCAAAACGATGCTTGCTTGTTTTCTGTTAATCACCAAAGGGTTAGATGATACGGGGCTTCACCCACCAAATCAAGAGATTCTTGGGAAGAAAGATGTGTGTTGCTCAGAGACTTGAATTTCTAATGAGAACCAGAACAAACCAAAATTGTCATCTAATACACAGGACAGTTCCAACTTTGAATGATGGATGTCACATGAGCTATGAGTAATTTTGTGTGTCAAGTTGGACAACAGTGCCTGGTTATTTGGTTTATTTGGTTAAACACCAATCTAGATATTATTGTTGACAGAGAGAGAGAGAGAGAGAGAGAGAGAGAGAGGGGAGAGAGAGAGAGAGAGAGAGAGAGAGAGAGAGAGAGAGAGAGAGAGAGAGAGGAGAGAGAGAGAAGGTGCTATGGCCAAGCCTGATGATCTGAATTCATTTCCCAGGATCCTCTTAGTGGAAGAAGAGAACTGATTCCTGAAAATAGTCCTCTAACTTTTCCATAGGCACTGTGGTATGTGTGCACACATGCCTCCCTAAATACATAGATAAATAAATGTAACTTTAAAAAAAAAGCTATAAGTAATATTCAAATCAGTAGACTTTGAGCAAGGCCAATTATTCGACATAATGTAATTTGCTTCATGCAATCATTTGAAACCCTTAATTAAGAGCAAAGATGAATTTCTAATGAGAAAGGAATTCTAAATCTGTGGTTGCAAAATGCCCACCTGGATTCCTAGCTGACTGCCCTGCTGTGTTTGTGTGGAATTGAGACTGTCTCATCATGTCAAAGCTCTCACAGACATTTAGTCAGTCAGTCTGTCCTACAGGCTTTTAAATTTTTTAGTATAACACATATGCATACATACCATGAAATATAATCATATCTATTTTCACTTTCTATTCATATTCCCCCCACACCCCCTCCCAACTTTTCACTTCTTTCTTTTCCTCCTGTCTTTTTCTTTCCCATTAAGTCCAGTGGGTGATGAGCGTGGGTGTGGGGACCACGCACTGGAGCATGGAAAACCTCCCAGTGGTCACATCCTCAATCAAGTTTGATTCTCCCTCATCTAGCTATTATCCACTGCCAACAACGTTGGTATGACTGGGCCTGGACATCATCCATCTATCTATTAAGGGATTTGGTCTGGCTGGATTTTGTACAGGTCTTGAGTAGGTAACCACTGCTGCAGTGAATTCATGAATTTGATAGCCAGGCCAGGTTCAAGAGATAGTATTCCACAGCACACCTCCTCATCCTTCAACTCTTACATTCTTTCTCTCCTTTGCAATGTGGTGGTGGTGTGGTGGGGTTGATGTAGATGTCCTGTTAAGCCATCACAATCTCTTATCCTTCTTGCTGTGACCAGTTCTGCATCTTCCCCATGGACTGCTTTCCACTGCAAAAAGAAGCATCTCTGACCAAGGCTGTGCTGAGCATTGCACGATCTGCCATCACCAGGAGCTAGGGCCACTGGGAAGTTTGTTCTCCTACAGGTTTTAAACTTAGAACTCTCCAACAGTTTGAACGAAGTTCTTAAATATCTGTCTCTAATTGTATCCAATCAGTTCTGTTTCTCTGGAGCCACCTGGCAGCTTGCTTCAGCATCTCTTGTACACAGGTAAGGGGAAGGTTGGGATCTTTGACAAAAACAATTACACACATCTAGGAACTGTTGCCCTTTTGCCCTGTTCAGGCTTCAGCCAGAAGTGGAGGAGGGGCACTGTGTAAAGAAGACAGCTGAATAACCTCACTCAACTTACAAGGCATAGTTCACATGCCTTTATCCACCCACACTGCAGGATGATGCTTTGCCAGCTGGTTACAGGGGGCATCCCAGAGAAGGTGGCACTTCAACTACATTCTCCAGTGTTTAATAGGGAGGAGATCATGCCCAGGCCAACATACCACTTTGGCTTCAAGTTTGAGCCATAGGACATTAAGAAGCCAATACAATGAAAAACTATACCTTTTCTCTAATCGCATGCAAGCAGGGCACACATGTACAAGGTTTCCTTTCTCCCCTCTCTATCTCGAAGGACAAAGGTTGGTCAACTAAAAACATTTTTAAAATTCGTATTGGCTTGCAGATGGCATCAGAGGAATCTACACAAGAGACTTCCTTAACAATCTTTATCTACTGTTAATTTCCTATATACTTACTTTCCCACAATCTGTTACTCTAGAGACACAAGGTCTTTTTCCTTTATCTTGCCATTCATCCGAAAATATTTTATTATTATTAGTTTTTCTTGTTGAAGGTGCTATATAAACTGGAACTTTGGGCCAGTTCTGGAAGAATCACCCATTCCCTGAGTATCTCTTTCGTGGCTCTGTGAAATGCTCCTGTTTTCTCTCGAGTTTTCCTTTGGAATGCCTTCCAAAGGGATTCTTCTGCCTTTCCAGGTGCTTGGGGATAAGGGAAGGTGCGAGGAAGAGCACCTACCAGCAAAGGCCCAGGGACTGAAAGGTTGTGGCAGGATCTTGTATAAAGACACTGTGCTATCAGAGAAGATTGGGTGTTTGGAGCTGTGCGTGCTCAAGGCCGGCCCTGGGACTGAGGCAGGTTGGGAGGGTTTACTCTGTCTCCTGGTATGCCAGAGCAGCTCTCTTCCGCTACTGTTTCGTGCTGTAGTTTTTGAGCTGGGCACCCAGGATGAGGAGAAAGGAATTGAAAGTCGTGTGTTGGAAGAAATAAATGGTAGCCTGATGGCAGTGGTTTCAGCCTGTTCGCCCTGGGGAAGAAACACGTGGTGTGACAATTGTTAGCGGCGGCTTTTGCTCGCACCACACACTTTTGCAGAACTCGGGGTACACGGTTAAGGGAATAAAGCTCTAAGTGAAAGGGGGCGTGTTTGTTAGAAGACATCTGTATCCAGATGGTAAGCCAATAGCTTCATTCCACTTCATAATCCATTTTCCTTTCCTCGCTCTCACGTGATCTGTGCCCGGAAATTGTATTAGACACAAAGAAAGGCCCCAGCGAATATATAACAGTATAGTGCAGAACGAGTTGTAAGAGTCTTCACATATCGAATTGACCTTCACTCTCGTGAGCCCGGATAGCTCAGTCGGTAGAGCATCAGACTTTTAATCTGAGGGTCCAGGGTTCAAGTCCCTGTTCGGGCGTTACTGTTTTCTTTCAAAAGTGAAGTCGGACTATGTTTTTAGGGTATTACACATTATCTCATTTAAGGAAAGGAATGGATAGGGAATGTTGTTAAAATCCTGGCGAGCACATAATATTCCTTCCCAATGGCTCACAGGGATGGAGCTTGAAAGTTCCAGAGACACTCTTACGACCGCATTACCTTGGGCCCCAAGGGTGTCTGCCTCTGGGTTTCCCTGAACTGTCCCACCCTACTCTCAGGAAAGATGCCTTTCTGGGAACCGAAACCCCACTTAGAGCAGCTTCCCTCTTCACACCAGGTCAAATTTCCCCTGCCCCGAACTGTGTACATGATTACCCCGAGATGTTGAAGCCGAGGTAGAGATGCCTGTTAGTGGGCATTAAGTGGGCATCATATTGGAGAATACATTCAAGGGCTGGGACAAACCAAAAGAAGTCAGCGTACACCCACGACAAATTAGTACACTCTCCATATTCTTTCAGGATATTAAGAAATTGGCTGGTAAACACAAAAAGTTCGGGTGCAAGTTCCCCGAGTTGAAGCAATTTTTTCCTGGTAGGAGAAGACACTCCTTGCTTGACACAGATTGAGTCTTTCTTGATTCAGGCAAGCCACAGAATAAAGCAGACCTCCTCAACTGGATGGGGAGTTAAGTCAGCCTCCTCGAAAAGCCTAGGAATGTCCTGAGAAAGGTTGGAGGTGGAACTTGAATGTGAAACAGGGTCTTCACCCCCCTCACAGCGATGCTTCACGCAGGATCCACACAGACCTCACGACGACCTCCTCTTCCTCACTACAAGCAGTCTTCACTGAAGTAAAGGAATCATTACCTTGGCTTCCATCTCAATAAACCTGTGATGATTAAACGAGACCAGAATACACTCACAGGCTTAGTAGAGTCTAAAGGCAAGCAGATGTATGTGATAATTACTAATCTGGTGATGAAATAAGAAAATGTGTGTTGAAATGGGCAAGGAATAGTTTCAAAGAAACATATACGTAATATTCCTAAAATCATAGGCCCATAGCCGCAGGGCTTTGTTGGTATTTGTTAAAGGAGAAACAGTGGTCACTCATCCAAGTGGACAGCAGGTTGAGATTCGGCTTTTGGAAAATCACCATCATCCGGATTCTGAGGACCGGGCATTCATTATCGTTAATGATAAGTTGTGTACCCACTAATCTGTGAAGGATTGTTCCACATCCATGGTCACACAGATGACCTTGGTTAAAGTCAATAAGTCTCAAAAACTGAAACCCAACCCAAACACAAAACAACAGATGAACAAATCCAGAAAACATGAATGTGGGCAAGAGACTAACAGTAGGGCTCCCAGGGAGACTACACAGGGTAGGGGGGTGACTGTAAATCAGAACACAGTTCATACATGTATGAAGTTGTCAAAGCACATATCCAACAAAATTTATACAAAGTTGTTGCTTCTTACTCTTTGGCTATTTTCGGGGGATGGAGGGCATCACTTTGTTCCCAAATAAATCACACACATGGAGGTTTATTCTTACTTATGAACGCCCAGCCTTAGTACGGCTTGTTTCTAGCCAGCTTTTCTTAAATTATCCTGGCTATCTTTTTTTCTTTTTTGCCTCTGGGCTTTTTCCTTTTCTTCTGTATATCTTACTTTCACTCTTACTCCATGGTTGAATGTGTGCCTGGGTGGCTGACCCCCCCCTCTTTTTTTTTTCTCCTCACTCCTTGATCTCTCTTGCTTTTTCCTGATTTCTCCTTCTATTTGTTCTCTCTGCCTGCCAGCTCCATCTATCCTTGTTCCTGTCTAGCCATTGCTCAGCTCTTTATTGGACCATCAGGTGTTTTAGACAGGCAAAAATGACACAGCTTCACAGAGTTCAACAAATACAACAAGAATGCAACACATCTTTGCATCATTAAAACAAATGTTCCACAGCATAAACGAATGTAACACATCTTTGCTTTCTGCAACAAAGCCATCATAGCAGATAGTGAATCTTGAGACCGAGAAGGCATACTAAGGGGAGAAACAGCAAGTGCCTATAACAAATACAGACTCTTCTTACTCAGAGACACCATTGGGAAGTACAAGCTAGTCCACGATTGAGCAGTGGAACTCTGCACTCTTTGCTTCCCATGCTTTTCAGGCCAGGCTGGTGCGGAACACTGCTTTGTTACTGCTGCCTGCTTTCAGCTATGGTTTGCATGTACCCTTCTCCAAAAGGCGATAGACTAAACACTGAAGTCTGTCTCGATCCTTCAGGCTTCGGACAGATTTGGATGATTAGTTACTCTGTTTAAGAATTATGATCGCACAGACCTTCCAGCAGACCTGAGGGTTGAATGGGACCTTCAGGCCATGCTATATACACCAGGTATTTTATCTCTTTGGGACCCTGAATAGGGGTAGGGAAACTGTATGAATTAAATGTGATGGTAACTGGAGATGCAGCAGAACACTCCCTGGTAGGAATTAATTTTATCATTGTTCTCAAAACGGCAAAGGTAGAAATCATACAGCTCTAAAAGGGAAATTAGAAAATCAAAAATTAGGTGAAGTCACCTGAGGTTTTTCTTTTTCCTTTAAATTTCTCTTGGATCAGGTAGGAAACTCCCTGTGTCTTAGCTGAAATAGCTCAGTTGGGAGAGCGTTAGACTGAAGATCTAAAGGTCCCTGGTTCGATCCCGGGTTTCAGCAAGGCTGTGTTTTACTGGTATTTCTGTTTCCGAGTCTGGTTCCTTCATCAATAAAACAAGCAAGGGATTGCTGCCCTTTCTCTTTAGTCATTAGATAATAGGTTTCTGGCAGTGATATATGGCTCAAGGTCTTATATACCTTATAAGAAGCTGACACTTTGTAAGTGGGCTTGTCAAGATCTACCTCCCTTCCTCATAATTCCTCAATGTTCATCTCTCGGAACCAATGCATTTATTAGGGTTATTTACAAATTATGGATGAGGGGTTATGGGCAGGAGAGTGGGTGACCCTAAAGAAGCCACCAGTTTGAACCCAGCCTGGAGAATGGTTTTCCCATGGCCGTGTATGTGGCGCCCCCTCCACCAGACTCTTCCAGCTATATTATATACTCTAGCTCCTCTCCGAGGCCACACATAAAATTGCATATGACTTGTGGGGAGCAGTGATTGGAAACTCAGGTGAAAATCCCAGGACCCTCCCTGGGCCCCTTTTCTAGGAGAACATTCCCAGGCAACGACGAGCCCAGATGTGATGATATTTCCCAAGTATGTGTAGCTGGACTCTATATGATGGTGGCAGTTTGGCTAGAATATATACTTGTACAATATATGTGTGCTGCACCAGCTGAAGTCTTGGGTCTGTTCACCAACTGCCACCACCCCATTTTGTCTCTTTGCTGAGCCTGCAGGTTTCAGTGACAGGCTTAAAGACAGTTCTGAAAGCATTTGCCTTTACAGCTAAGTCTCCTAAGTACGGACCCATCCAGGGAGCACAGGGAATCTGGCTAAGAACATGTTCCTAGCTGGAGACTATATATTATGTGTCTTCATCAGAAATACAAGTTTGGTACCCTGGTCTCCATGCTTCACCTTTAATAAGACACGTTCTTTGTGACAGCAGGGATGATGTGCAATGTTTTTAGTTATACACTTATCGATGTTTTGAATAAAAAAATTGAACACAATGCCATGTAACAAGCATTTTCCAAGCAAAGCCAGACACATGAAGTCTGAGGGACTAGGTAGAAAGGGATCACTGTCCGCCAGGCTCTGAGACAATTTCCCATGATGTCTCCAGAGCACCCTCACAGAGATCTCCTAGTGGCTGGAGTTGCAGCCCTGTGAGGTCGTCATCCTGGCCTGAAGAAATTTCAAGGGGATGACAGACAGCTGAACTGCACAAATACCTCGCGGGCTGCATCAAGAACATTCTTTCGGGGGACATGCCGCGTCTGCTTGGGATGAGGAGGGGTGTGGGCACATGACCTCTCAGGGCCACCTGGATCCAGTGCCACCTGGTCTGCAGCCTCAAGCGGCCCCTTTCGTGCAGGATATTTGCATGCTGTGGCAGCTGTGGGCCCTGGGGCCAGCAGGTCATCGAGTCCTACGAGGACGAGGCCTCTGTGGGTCGTTATACAGAGCTGTGGCCTGGAATCCCCTACTGGTGAGGGGACAAGGTAAGTCACAGGGCTGCTGAGTTACTTGGAAACCATGAAGAGCTGCGATTGCCCAGGTGCCACCCAGGACGCAGCCTAGGGTGGAAGTCTGTGAAGATACCTTGTCAGTCAGGTGGGGATAGGGGGAGTCTATGGGGACATCACCTGTCAGGTAAGGATGGGAGGTCGGAGTCTGTGGGGATGTCTCCTGTCAGTCTGGGAGTGGGAGGGCACTGATGTCACGTGGGACAGGGGTGGTGGGCTGTGATGTGGGCCCTTGCATCACGGCACCCCTCCCTCCCAGGTGGCCTGTTCGTGGCAGGCATCAACCTTACAGAGAATGTGGAGTACCCATCTGGGTCCCTGGAGAAGATGACATTGCCCAACCTCCTGTTCCTGAAAGCATGGATGAGAGAGCAGTGGCCGGGGCCGGGCTCCTGCTGCATCAACATCATCGCGTGGGACTCTGTGGGCACTGACACTTTTGTGAGTCACACCATAGGACACAACTGTAAGCTGCTGTGGCCCTGACTGCCCCATCCCCATGGGGACCCAAGGTGTGGGGCTCAGGTCAGAGTTACAGAGCTCACAGATCTATCCAGAAACATGGGGAATGTCTTTTCGTCCCCTGTGAAGGCCTGAGGCCCGGGCCAGCCTGTGTCGACACTAGCGGGTGTAGGTTTCCGTCTCTCGGAGATTGCGAAGCAGCCTGCTGGTCATTTCCGGCCACCAGGACTCCCGCAGACTGAAGTTCCAGAGCCTCCCACATCACCATCCCAGCACCTACAGAGGTCATGTGGCCTGTCACACGGGTTCGCTTCACCCTGCGATCAGCATCTCCATTAATTAAAATCTTCCGAAGCCAACCGTGTCTGTGACAGTGTGTTTGTGTATCATCTCCCATAGCTCAGGCTAGACTCTCATTGGTGAGATGCGGGGGACAACCTTGACCTGTTTTTTTCCTGCCTCAGTTTCCATGGGAACCACCACCTTACTTGGTTTGTGTGGTGCCAGCAAGGTGAGCACTCTAAGTGAGTAGCAAGCATCCCAAGTGCTGAGCCATAACCACTCTACCCACTAAATTAGCATCGGATGCTTGTTGGAAATTTCTACCATCCCCACACAGAAACCTGACATGTGGCTTGTGACCTCAATATTAGTGCAGTTTTTCAGGTCAAAGAGTTAAAAGGTGTTCCCTGAGGTTGGATGCCCCACCTTCCATCCCAGTCTGCAGCAAAGCTGCAGTCTGGAGCTCAGAGAATGGAACTGTCATATGGTTCAGAGGCCCAACTGGGGTGGGGGGAATATGTCTGTCCTCCTCCCTTAGTGTTCTTCCCGCCCACTTCCCCCAGTTACACGGAACCTCTATGCAGCCTTGACTGACACACTATGCTGAGGAGAATGGGGAGAGTGCAAATCCTGTTTTAATGAGCTGCCAGCCAATCTGGGAGGGACTATCGGTTGTCACTCAGGGAACAGCTTCCGGAACCTGCCATAGGCAGCCCGACTGATGATGACGGTCACGTGAGCAGCACCGGTTTCGGGCAGCTCTTGCACGTGCTGCACAGTGGCCTCCTTGTACAGCCAGCTGTGGGAAGAAGAGCTGTCACTGGGGTGCCTGCCACGATGTGTGCTGACAGCTGACAGGTGGGGCATGTAGCACGTGTGCACACTGCACAGGTGCTCTAGGACTCACCTGAGTTGGGGACCACCAAGCTGCACGCAGAGGGTGAGGACCTGCCTACCGGTGGCCTGCAGGACCGATTTCTCCAGCGCCACCTTCAGCTCGTCTAGTCCATGCCCCAGGAGTGCAGACACAGCCAGGACACCTGAGCCCGAGGGACTATACCTGTGTGCAAGGGACTCTGGATCACGGGAATGGTGGGGCTATGTAGACACTTGCAGTGTAAGTGTAGATAATCACAGACCAAGGACCCAGCCAGCCAGCTCCACCCCCCGTCCCCCAACTCACCCAGGAACCAGGTCTACTTTGTTGTGAACTTCCAACATGGAATCCAGGAGAGCAGAGGGCAGCTGCAGACTCTGCAGTGTAGATAGGACACTGGTCTTCTGCTGCTCTGTGTTGGGGTGACTCATATCCCTCACGTGCATGATGACGTCCTGCATGCAGGACCAGCGGTCAGCCTCAGGCACTAGGTCCCTTTGGGAGGGGACGAGCGGTCTGGGGACCGGAAGTGCCCACTTCTTGAGGAACATGCCCACGTAAGTGACCTGTCCCCGAGGACACCCGGCCCACGCAGATGCGCACCGAATGTGCCACGTCCTCCAGCGTGGCGGAGAAGGATTGGATCAGGCTGTGTGGCAGCTGAGACAGGAAGCCAATGGTGTCCACGTACAGGACAGGTATACGCGAAGGCAGCGACCCTGCGTGCGCTGTGACGTCCAGGGTCGCAAACAGCTGGTTGCATGGCTGCATGGCAGCCTCACCCGTCAGGGCCTTGATGAGCGTGGTTTTCCCTGGGGTGCGGGGAGGACACAAGATGAGATCTGGGGACCCATGTGTGTCCTGTGTTGAGATGCGGGTACTGCACCCTCCTAAGGCAGGGATCATGGTCCCTCCACACATGCCTTGCAATGAGATTGGCGTCCCCGGGAACCCTCCTACGTGTGCCCTGTGCTGAGAGGTAGTGTTGCATCTCAGCGACCCACCCGTGTGCCTTCCTGAGATGCGGTGCTGCATCCTGGGCACCCTCACCGCAGTTAGTGTAGCCGACCACAGATACTATGGGGAACTCGCCTGTGTGCGCTGCCTCCCTCAGCAGGCTCCGCTTGTCCCGCAACCGCTCCAGGGCACGTCTGATCTTTGCTTCCTTCTCCTTCATTACCCGGTGCCGCAGCTCTGTGAATGACTCCCCTGTGGGCATAGACACTCGAATGGCTGTGAAGGAGCTAGGGGTGGCGGTGCTCCTGGGAATCCTGCGGGTGTCAGTGCCACATTCTCAAGAACTCCCGCCCCCCATGGTCCCCAAACCAGGCCATGCACTGATTTGTGGGGTAGTGTGTCATTCCTGGCTCACCAAATGGAGCCACTACTGGGTCACTGGATCCTCGAACTTGGGATCACAGCAGCCACTCACAGACTGAAATGCTAACCCACTCACTCACAACTCCTGCACTAGAAGCAAGGGGTTGGCCAGCTCTTCCAGAGGTCAGTAAGTCTGCCTGCTACAGATGTGAATGCGCACAGTGACCAGCAGGCCAGTCCACACACAGTAGGCTGTCATTGATAAGTCACAGTCATCACAGGGCAGCACAACTGTACACAGGTGAGCACACCTGTCTATCAGGGTCAGCACATCATGTGGCCAGTACTCCCCACCTCAACAGCTGGGACACTGTGATAGCACCCTTACCTGACCCCATGATGTACCGGGAGCCCCTTCCCTCATGGTCCAGCCAGGCAGAGCGTCTGCTCAAGGTAGACCTGGGATTGAAACATATGTTTCGTGGCTATTGGCACTATGGTCTCTGCTGGCCACAGCCAAGCCCTCCTAGAGCTTCAGCTGCCAAGGGGGTGCAGAGCTGGGGCCTCTGTGGAGATCCAGATGTACCACCTGTCCCATGTTCACCTCAATAAAGACTAAGGCGGGTGGGGATGACCCACCTGAGGAGGGGGATTTCAGCAAGTGCCAACTGCAGCCTCGCCTCCTTCGTGCGGGCGTTACAGCGGAAGATGTGCAGGACGATGGTGAATCTGTCAAACACCTCCACACCCCAGGCAGCCTCCAGTTCCTTCTACAGAGAGGCCGGCATATGGGTAGTCAGGGGACCTGGGGCCTGCGGCCGAGCTCAGAGGAAGGGGGTGGTGAGGCCCCGTGGCTCTGTGTTCTCACAGCTGACCACCTGCTGTCGTCTCAGGCATGGTGTCAGAACCATCCTCTGCTCATGCTGCTGCTGTACCTTGGTTGGTGTGGCCATCCTCTCCACATTCAGGAAGACAGACGTGATGTCTGGACACCCCCTGATCTTCTCTGGTGGGTAGAGAAAGTTCTGTCAGAGGCAGGCTGTGCTGGGGCTGCACATCCTACACATGGGAGGACCACACACATGTATACAGGAGGCTGCACACATGTACACAGAGGGAAGCACACCCTCACATACAAACAGAGAATTGCACACACATATGCACACAGAGGAAATCTCATACACACACACACACACACACACACACACACACACACACACAGACACAGGACTGAACAGGTAGATATGCACTCAGGATTGCACACACACACACACACACACACACCTGGAGGGACACACTTGCACTGTCCATGCATGAACACAGAGGGATGCACAGATATGCACACAGAGGACTTGCACACGAATACGGAGTGTGTAGCCCAAGCATGCACACAGTACTGCACAGGCAGGAACATATAGTGTGTGTGTGTGGGATAGATAGGGGGTCCTGCTCCGGAAAGCATCAGGTTCTCAAAGTCAGGCTGGGACCCATAGGTGGAGGTGGGGTCACGTGTGCAAGTAAGTGGCACTTCCTACATCCTCCTACCATTCACCAGTGCAGGTCTGCCCTGAGACCCGCGGGTGGGTGGGGTGTCTCCCCACATCGGTGGGGTTCATAACCCCGGGACCCGCCATGGGTCCCGGCTCTGCTGATCATGGCTCTGCTGTCCACAGGGTCGGGCCGGGGCGACTCACCAGTCAGGTCTTGGAAGTTGCCCTTGCCGAAGACGAGCCTGCTGTCGGGGACTCTGGTGGGCACCACTAGGGTCAGTACCACCGACCAGCCGTGCAGCGCGTGCACCAGCGCGGCAGCCTCCGCCACCTGCAACTCTAAGAGATAAGAGAGTACAGACGGCGTCCGTTGGGGGCCGCGGATCGCACAGATCCAGGAACATCTCAGAGCCTGCAGCCATGGCCAGGAGTGCCAGGAAGAAACCCAGTTAGCCAAACCCCGCCCCGTGCTCGCCTAGACTCCGCGCCTGGCTAGCCAAGCACCGCCCACCGTCATCCAGGCCCCGCCCGAAGCCCCGCCCCATGCTCAACAGGACACCGCCCCTGGCCAACTCCCAAACTCCGCCCTCTTCCGGATGCACATCACAGTTTCGCCTCCCCTGGCTTCTCCATCACCTTCCTTTCTCGTGGCTCCGCCTCTTCATCCCTGCCCAATCAGCTCGCCTTCGTCAAGTCTGCAACACCTCTCTTCCGGCTTCAGTACGCACTTCCGCCCTAGTGTCCCGGCTAACCCTCTTCACTGCCTCCCTCGCCTTCACGCCCCTCCGGGAGGGTCCCCTCCTCTTCTGGCGTACCCGCTCGGTCCTGGCCTGCCCTTCCGGTGACGTATTTCCGCCTTCCTGCCCCCTCCAGGACGACCCCTCCGGGCCCGCCCTTGTCCTTCCGGTACCTGTGTGCCGCGGCGTCCTTCCGGCCCGGCCCTTGACGTCAGGATGCAGGACGCACACGCGCTGGGAGGCCGTGGGCAGCAGTGGCTCCGCGCTCAGCAGCTCCTCCTCCTCGGGCTCCTCCCCCCTCGCCCTCCCCGTTGGCGCCGCTCGCCCAGCCCCGGTCGTGCGAGCCACCTCTTCCCCAGCTCCCGAGGACCCGGATGTCTGCGATGACCGCTCGGACCGGCCATTGCAAGGGCGGCGCGGGGCTCCGAGGGGCAAGGCCGTGGAGTAGGAGCCGGAGACTACGGGGTACAACGGCGCTCATGGAGAACATGCTGCGTGCATGCGTAATGGGGGCGGGGAAGGGAGGAGCGGGGCGAGGGGGCGGAGACAAGAGTGTTCCCGGCGGCTGCTTCTGAGATCCGGGGAGCCGTGGAGTGTTAGCCTGCGCTCTGAGAGTTGGAGTCCTGCGGGGGGGGGGGCGGGGAAGGGTGAGGGGACCTGGGCCCACTGGCAGACGCATGACAGAAAGTGCTGGAAGGTCTCAAGTGAGCCCGTCTCCAGGGGTGGCTGTGCAGCTCGGGGCTGGTTAGCTCCTGGAGGGGGTGGGGCCTGGGCCGAAAGTCATGAGGCTCCTTCATGCTAGAGTGCAGGTCATCATTATGGAGTCACCTCACTATACTGGGGTCATTACGATTGTCACCTGCATACTCAGGGTCATCACATCTGTCACCTGCACGCCTGGGGTCATCATACTGTCACTTGCACACCTGAGGCTCATCACACCTGTCACCTGCCTATCTGGAGGGGGGTTGTCGCACCTGTCATCCATACACCATCACCCCAACTCCAGCCACAGCAGTGATGAGTCTCTAGCATCTCTGAGTGGCTGGTGGCTGCTGGTGACAAGTAGGCATTTCCTGGGGACTTCAGGCCCCTGAACTAGAAACCTGAATCAAGGTCGGGATCCTCCAGGTGTCAGATGCAGTTCCTGAGATGCCACTGGAGCTTGAGGAAGGAGCCCTGGGCTGTCTCAGGGCCCACGTGGACACCTCATGGACACTTGGGGGCTGTGATGTCATTCACTGGGCTCCAGTGTGTGTAGGTCATGGGATAAGAGTGTCCTCAGCACCAGTTGCAGTGCAATCACAGCAGCTGAGGAGGCATGTATGAGTGTGTATGTGTGGTGTATGTATGTGTATGAGGGTCTCACGCTCAGAGGCTTATCTAAACAGGAGACATGCTCTGAGGTGTGGTTACTCTTAACCCTCAAGGCTAGATAATGAGATTTAGTCTAAGGCATGTTTTCCAATGTTTGGAGAATTAAGGAAGAAAGTCTGTTTGTTCCTTGTACAAGATAAAAAAGTCTTTTGCCATTTCCCCCTTTTTGGTTGGGGTATATAAAAATGTTGAAGAATAAACTGGGTGTGTTTAGTATTTATTGGATTGCCCTCCTGACTCTTCTGGTTTTTGTCTTTTTCTTAGAGTCTTTACTTGCTATTTCTCAATCCACACCCCCCCTCTCAGGTATGAACCAGGCAAGTAAGTCTGCTGGATCTGACTGAAGCCCCACAAAGATGGGCTACAACAATGTATCACTAGTAGAACTCCTTGCCTCCTTCAGGAAGGATAGGCCCAGGTGTGTGTTCACTGAAAGACCCACAGAGCTTAGACCATCATGCTCCGATTCAGGAAAGGTGACACCCCAAATCACTCACAAGAAGCAGTCTTGATGCAACAGCATGAGGTCTTTCATATTCCAAGTGCACTGGGGTCCACAGTCATGTGCCTCGCAGGGGTAGAGGACTAAAGACCCTGAGTACAGAATTGAACAGCTTTTATAGGGTTTACAACAAAGCCTGTACATTGTAAACCAATCATAGCATCAAGAGCCCGCGTGATGTGGGCCAATCATTTTTTTTTTAATTTTTTTTATTTATTTTTATTTAATTTTATATAACAAAGTCCAATTAAATGAAAACAAACATTTATACACAATATTTGGGAATTTGGGCGTCGTTCTTTCCAAACTACTTCCTGCTGGTAAGGGGCGCTGTCTTGGGGGATTCGAAGAAGATTCAGATATCCTAGCTGTAGTCTGCAGGGCTGTTTTGTCCAGCTGTTTGGAATGTAGGATCAGCTTGTACTCTGTTTCAGGCGGTCTGGCGTGATCAAACCACATTAGTCTGGAAGGAATCCACATCTTTTCATTTTCTGTGGAAACAAAAATAGAAATCCTTTTCCCCCAGTAACTTGTTCTTCAACTTAAATTTTGGAGTCAAAGCGTTTTTTTTTTTTTTTTTTTTTTTTTAATTTATTATTTTACATGTCGATCCCAGTTCCCTCTTCCTCCCTCCCTCCCTCCCTCCCCTCCAGCCCTCCCTCCCTCCTTCCCTCCCTTTTGTCCTCTCTGCCCTCTCCCATGCACTCTAAACACCCTCCCCTCCCAACCCCCCACCACAATACCATATGTAGGGGAATGCCATCCAGTTGGGGTCATGTAGATCTGACAGGTCCTATGAAGTAGGGACTAGGGCATCTCTCCTATCTCTAGAATAAGGCAGTTATCCCTCCATGGGGGATATGTTTGCAAAGTCCTTTTGTGCACCAGGGATACATCCTGGCTCCACTGTCTGAGGTCTCTTAGACTGCTCAGACCTTCTGGCTGAGACCCATATTCAGGGGGGTCCGAGTCATATTCAGGGGGGTCCGAGTGTGGGCCAATCATTTTGAACCATCCAAGCCCATGCTTTATAGACCAATCAGTTTTGTATAGCCCGGGAGGTCTGCATTTGTGCGTTTTCCTAGGTGGGGTGACAAATGGCAGTTAGGTTAGGTCACTGAGGGTGGGGGTTGGTTCACAAGCAGTTTATGAAGTCAGATAAGCAGCAAGGTGTGTGACCTTTCGTATTTACTGGCTTAGGACAGGGTCTGGAATTTAAGGTATTTAGTTAATGGACCCCTGATAGCCAAGCTCCTATTATAGGCCCACCAGTTCCCTGCAGAAGTAGTCATAATTCACTAGTGGAGACACCAGTTCTCCAAGGACCCAGTGGCCTTAGGTAATGCCAAGGCTGACTTAGTAGCCCGAGGACTGGCTTCCAGCTCCTCTGTTATCAACCAGAAGAGAGGGACAAACTCTTTAAAAGGCTGGTCATTCAAACATAGCATTTAGTGTGTGGTTCAAGTCAATTCCTAGCATTTTATCAGAGGAACATTTGGAAGAACACATGTTCTTGCGATACAATATACTAAGATTAATTCTCTCTCTTCCCTCTCAATGTCTTTGCGCATCCCTCTCCCCCCACCCCCACCCCAACTCTTTTTGTGTTGGTGAGCAAAGATCCAAATGCCTTGGGAGTGCTAAGAAATTTTCTATCACCAAGCCTTATCCCCAACCAATTTGTTTACTTATTTATTAATTGTCAGGTTGGAATATTTATGTAGCTCAGGCTAGCCCAGGCAAGCCTTTAACTCTCTACCTGTGTTTCTATATATTGTAAAATTACAGTTGTGTGCCACCATGCTCTCTTTGGGCTATAATTACCTTATATTCATTCTCAAATATTTTGAAGTAGTCTATTGAAATTGAAATACACTTCACAATTGATGAACTATCACAAATTAATTGGTAGACAGTATCTTTCCTTCATGACACTTAAAATTAATGCTAGAACAGATTTTCCTTTTCAGCCTTTTTACACGTAGGTCTTCATAATATTTTCAAGTTATAGATTAGCCTCCATTAAATTCTGTATCATTTATCTTTAATTTCTTCTATTACATCTTAGTATAGAGTTTTTCTTCATTTATTAGCAAAATTGCTGTGTTTTAAACTTACTAAATGTATGTGCTGGGTAGCTTTATGTTACCTTGAGACAAGCTAGCATTATCTAAGAGGAGGGAACTTCAATTATGAAAATGCCTCTATGACAGTGCCTGTAGGCATGCTTGTAGGGCATTTTTAAAATTAATGATGAATGTGGGAAGGCCCAGCCCATTGTGGGCGGTGCCACCCCTGGTCTGGTTATCTTGGGTAACTGAGAAGCTTAGGAAGAAGTCAGCTAAGGAAGAAGGCAGCACTTCTCCATGGATTCTGAATCAGCCCCTGCCTCTAGATAACTGCCTTTTTGAGTTCCTGCCCTGGCTGCCTTTGATGATGAACTGTGATATGGAAATAGAGGGGAAACAAATCTCTTCCTTCCCAAGTTGCTTTTGGTCATGGTGTTTTATCACTGCAACAGAGAAATCCTAACTAATATACTAGGTGTCTGCAGTTTTTCTTTCTTTTTTAAAGATAGTGAACAATTTGAGAATTCTGTGTAAAATATAGCCTGCAAGGGAAAAATAATACATTTCTGACATATTATGACATCTAAAGATCAGTAGGCACGGGAAACTTTTTTTCCATATTTTATGCTGGTAACTTCCAAAGGTTTAACATTTTTCATATTGAGGAACATGGGAAGAGGAAACTACTGTTTTTTTTTTTTTTTTTTTTGCTAGTTTCCTTATTCTAGCCCTGGCCCTCCCTTTTCCCTCTACATTATTCTACCACTTCCTGGAAATTTAGACTCAGTTACCAGTTGTATGCTTTGTCAATATTGTTTATTCAGTCCTGTAACAGTCAATCATTACTGCCCTGTTCTTTTTTTATTTTTATAATTCTGAGCTGCTTTAAAATTTTTTAAACGTTTTATTTTATTTTTATATCTTTCAGAGTTTTGCTTTCATCTATGTATGTGCACAATGCCTCGACCTGCAGAGGACATTGGATTTCCTGGAGCTGGGGTTATATAGATGGTTGTGAGCTGACATGTGGATGCTGGGAACTGAACCCAGGTCTTCAAGAGCAAACAAATATCCCAACTCTTCAGCCCTTATCACGTTACTTCTTGCCCTCCTTTCAATTCTCTCTCTCTCGTCTCTCTCTGTCTCTCTGTCTCTCTCTCTCTTTCCCCCAAAAAGAAACCTTCGTAAGGTTTGGCTTTTTATACCTAAAGAATTTTCTTTTACTAGTGTATCATGCTTTCTATTAGGTCTTAATAATAAACACTTGAGGTCAGATATAGGGGAAAATGCTGAGAGATCACAGAGACCAAGGAGTAAAACCGCAGCTACCTTCCCAGCAGAAAACTTCCCAGCAGAAAACAGATGAACTCCTGTCTCCTCCTGCCTTATCGCTTCCTTTCTCCAACCAGGCATATAACTTCCTGTCTGTCTGTACAGACCTGCAGACTGTATGGCTAGCTCCCGCTCTCTGATCTTCAGGAAAGTTCTATTTATACAAACAAGATTATCAGTACATACTAGTCTTAATCTTTTATTATAAGACTTAATTATCTTTATTAGATTACAAAAAAAGGGAAGTACAATTCTCCCAATTGCTGTAGTTCCTGCGCGTGGTCAGCACTGTTTGTTCCTACTGTGTAGGTGGGAAATCCCAGTGTTTCTGGACACTATCGTGACAGGGAAATACATAATCGGAGAAAGGCTAGGTAGTTAACAGTTCTCGCTCGTTTAATGATGCCCAAATGTAGAAGTCTAGTCTAAAACAACATCCGCCCGAACAGGGACTTGAACCCTGGACCCTCAGATTAAAAGTCTGATGCTCTACCGACTGAGCTATCCGGGCTCTTGGCAAAAGGTGCTTTTTCTAAGGCTATCCACATTCAAAATTAGGCCTAGAGTCCAAAATCAATTGTGTGTGTGTGTTTTTTCTTCCTCTCTCTCGTCACTCGTGGAGCATAAAGACTAAAATTACTGAAGATCCCTCGTGCGTGAGGTCTCCGAAGAGCGCTTCCCGGGAGGAACGCCTCATATTTTGGACCCTTTGGTCTGGCTTCTGGAGCTGGTGGAGTCATTTCTAATTCCGGGCTTGCTGTTTTGAGAATCCCTAGAGCGCCTTGTGGGTGCAGTAAGAATGCATAATTTGAGGTTCGGTTTGTATTTGACATTTATTGAGTGTATGCTGGGTTCCAGGATCTCTGCAAGCTCATGCGGCTGCAAAGAAAGACCCAGACTTGATCCGCTGTGGGGTCGGACCGATAGCAACTCGAACCACCGCCCCTACCCCCGCCCCCGGCCCTTCTCCCCAGCCCCCTAACTCTTTTGGATAATCACAAATGGGTAGGTAGTTCTCACAAACGATCGTATGGGACCCTAAGCATCAGAAGTCGAATTTAACTAAGTCCATGCCTCCCTGGAGCGGAGCTGCCTGGCCGGGGGCTCAGCCTCAGGAGAATTACCAGCCCTCCAAACCTGTGGACCGACCTCCACGTGTTGCTGGAGAACTTGCTTCACTTCACAAAGGCCGTGGAGTGGGCGCTGAGTGAACCAGAGCTGGCAGATCCGATCCGCCTCTCCCAGCGCAGACCAGAGGGCAGAACACCGAGGCCACACCACTCCCTCTCTCGGTGTCATCAAGGGTTACAGTATGGCTTGCTACACGTAGAGCGGTACCCCGAGCTGCATCCCATTTAGCGGCTCCACATCCCACTTTCGAATCACCTTGGCCCGAGGAACCTGTCAGACGCCAACAGACACCCAAACAGATGTTTGGTCAGCCCGGAAGGGTTCGGGGAGACGCTGAGCCTGCTCTGTCGCCGGGCCACCACACTGCAAACCCTTCTGTTTACTTTCTGTTGTTTCGCTCTTCTGCCACGCCTTATGGGTAAAGACCTTGCGTTTAATTTCTTTCTTTTGAATAATTTTACTTTTAAACTCTCTACACCCCTTGTATCTAGAGATCAGAAAAGAATCCGGCACGGAGTTGGTTCCGGAGAGTAAAGTGTTGAATAAAGCGAATGTTTCTCTACGATACCACACCTTATGCCTTCCATTCTAAGTCCCAACGTCCTAGGCACTGGTAAAGAAAAACACATTTACCAGAAGTGGGGTTCGAACCCACGCGGATATAAATCCATTGGATCTTAAGTCCAACGCCTTAACCACTCGGCCATTCTGGTTCACGAAGGGACTCGCTTTAATTTATCAGCAACTGGGACAATACCGCGAGACTTAAAAGTTTCTAAAAAGCCCAAAAATTGTTTTCTACTCTTACAAAACAAAATATTGAAATACAAAGTCACAAAGGGAAGGCGATTAGTAACTATGATTACAATTCGCTCATTTCATTTCCCCAGACATCGGGAGTGTGATTTGTGGTGGAAGGTGATTGAGAGAAACGCTCCGGGAGTAGTAGCGGAAAGATTCCTATTAGTTTCAAGTGGGTGGGCACAGGAAACAACTGCGATAAATTGCCTTTTTTATTTTAGTGGGTGCGCCAGGCAGGACAATTATAAATGGTCAAGGATTTTGGTTCACTTTGTTTTTCCTAACTCTATTTCATTCTTCCTTTCTTACTAAAATAAAAGCGACTCTGGTGGGACTCGAACCCACAACCTTTGAATTCCTTCATCTGTCTAGAAGTCCAATGCGCTATCCATTGCGCCACAGAGCCAGGCATATTTCTACTTCAGTACTGTCTACATCAGAGCAGGAACAGCGACTCGAGGGCTGTTTGCATTCTTTCTCTCTGTCTCTGTCTCTGTCTTTCTCTCTGTCTCTGTCTCTCTCTCTCCTCTCTCTTCTCTCTCTCCTCTCTCTCTCTGTCTCTCTCCTCCTCCCGCCTTCCCTCCATTAACAGTGGGGTGTGCAGCGGGGAGAGAGCAGAAAAGCATCCAGAAAATCCGAAGTTTTGAGGTTTCTCTGGGCAGGATACAGAGACGTCACGATTCCCTTTTCCACCGCGTCAATGCCTCTAAGTGTAGTTAGTCTATCTGGCTGAACAGCGCTCACCCGGTTCCATAGTGTAGTGGTTATCACGTCTGCTTTACACGCAGAAGGTCCTGGGTTCGAGCCCCAGTGGAACCACGTGGTGTGGCACCTTAACTTTTCGTTGATTGATTCCTTCAGGGTCCTTTGTTATCCAGTTTGCTTGTGACACATCTTAACCGTGTTTGTGTGTTGGCTTCATGCCGAAATCCTGTTCGTTTCTCCCAGTGTTGAAGAATACGGGTTAATTTTGAATTTTCTTTGAGAGCCGTTTCAAAAGTTTCAGTTGTTACCATTCACAATTTACATAGAATGTTTTCTTCAATGAGCCTCAGAAGCGTCTTTTCTCACGTGGTTCCATAGTGTAGCGGTTATCACGTCTGCTTTACACGCAGAAGGTCCTGGGTTCGAGCCCCAGTGGAACCACAAAGGATTTTTCTTATGCTTTATAACTAATGTGGCGGTTTCAATTTCATTCTGTTCCCGTTGAATACTGTTGGGTTCTGGGTGGGCGCCTTTGTGTGGAAACATCATTGTATGTTCCTCTGCCTTTCTCCGTAGTTTTTGTCCATCACATGGATCCAATGAAACTGCCCCCTCGTGTTCTTTTCTAGGAAGTGCAGTTGGTGAATTGCCTCTCTTGGTGCCAGTGCGCCTGCGTGGCTTCATTCACGCTCTTGTTGGTTCTGTAGCCTTGACTCGCCTTGGGCCACATTTAAATGTTGCTTCCCAAAGGAGTAGGCCCAGCTAGCGTTTGGTTGAGTCCCTCTGCCCCATCCTGATGGCGTGGTGCTGCAGTCCTCTCCCGGACCTACTCACTGTGTCACACTATGGCTTCCCTGATGAGATTTTTCCCTTTTCTTCTTTTTACTTTTCTTTACTTTTTTCTTTTCACTTAAAATTTATTTTATTGGGTGGTGGTGATTGCAAGGGCGGAGGGCAGAATACAAACGAATGGGATCGAGATACACGATGTGAAAGGAACAATGAGTAAAAAGAAAATTAAAAAGAAAAGTTGTTTCTGTTATGTGATGGAGCACGCCTACAATTCTTTAAAGAATTAAAAGGTTGTTACCACCAGGCTGATTAACTACAAGCTCTCTGGCTTCATACTGTATTTACTGATACAAAAGTACTTATTGAGATATCAATGTCAGGTACAAGGGAAGCAATTCAAAATCCTTCCTCATTTTTAATTGCTAGAAGTTTCTGTTTCTTTTGTTATCTCCTAGAAGCATTCCTATTATATAGTTCTGCACAAGTGCATCTTCCTTCTTTCTTTCTATTTTAATTTTAAAAACAATACTATTTTACATACCAATCCCAGTTCCCTTTCCTGTCTTCCCATTTCCCCCACCATCTCCCCATCCCACCCCCCATTAGTGGATGAGGCCTCCCATGGGGAATCGTCAAAGTCTGTCACTTCTTGGGGCAGTACCAAGGCCCTCTCCCCTGTATCTAGGCTGAGCAAGGTATCTCTCCATAAGGAATGGGCTCCAAAAAGCCATTTATGCACTAGGAATAAACACTGGTTCTACAGCTAGCGGCCACATAGAGTGCCCAAGCCCCCCCAACTGACGACACCGACGTTGAGGGGGCCTATTTCAGTACTATGCAGGTTCCCCTGCTGTCAGTCTGAAGTCTGTGAGCTCCCACTTGCTTGTGTCAGCTGTTTCTGTGGGTTTCCCCAGCATGGTCTTAACCCCTTTGCTCATCACTCCTCCCTTTCTATAACTGGACTCCCGGAGTACAGCGCAGTGCTTAGCTGTGAATCTCTGCTAAACGTACATCTTCGTGTGGTGTACTTGGTAGTGGAAACTGCACATGGACCAAAAGTTGAGACATTGGAAGTATTTATGTAAATCAACATCAGGAGCAAGCAGCATAGATTTTTAGAGCATAATCTTAAAATAGAGTAGAATTTTCCAAGCAGGAAAAATTTAAAGCCTGAAAATGATAAATAAAAGGATGACAAAACTGATGCTATATATACATAAAAAACTTTAATTTTTGTACTGGCAGAGAATATCAGAAATAGAAAGCAAGGGCAAATGGCAAGTCTTGGAAATATGTTTGCAAAGCCTGACCCAGCCTAGGATTGGGGTCTCAGTGGTGGGGTTGGGGTAGAGACGGTTTTAGTGGTGCAGTTCAGGCAGGGTATCGCCAGGCTCTGATAAAACGTCTGTGATTTCGTGAGTGCAATGACAGTCATGTGCTGAAGGCGGCAGCACAATTCTTGCCTTCTTCCTGCGTCGTCGTCTGAGATGTTCCTTGAGCCTTGGGGATCTGGGTGGGGGCATGTGGACCCCTGAAGATGACCCAATCACTTATCTCAGCACTTGGCTGGTCAACTTCTCTTGGGTGTATGGCCTGGGCAGAATTCATAACCAGCATATGGTCCTGCCTGCTGTGTGCCTGGTTCTCTCTGCAGAGGCGTGAGAGTGGGGGACAACCTCCTGATCGATTCTCAAGAGGATTTGATGAGCTGACAATCTCCACTTAGTCAGCACTGAGTTAACATTATTGTTTCTATCTTGTCAGACACACTTGTGACACTTTGAGTACAGCACTGGGTCTTTCGCTTAAAGACATTTTTTGGAAACTGCTAACTGCCAAACATGTCAGGTCTTGGCTTGGTGGGCTGATATTTCTTTGGCTTCTCTTTTCTCTTGGTCCTTACCCCATCTTTCTTTTTCTTTTTCTTTTTTTTGTTTAATTTTAATTAAAATATAGCATCATTTCCCCAACCTTTCTTCCTGCAACCCCTCCCATGTCTCTGCTCCCCCCTCTCTGGAATTGATGGCCTCTTTTTCTGCAACTATTACTGTAACACACACAGAGAGATATATTTACCACATAAATATATATAATTCAACCTGCTGAATGTGTTTAGTGTTGCTTATATGTAATTCATTTCAGAGGTGACTACTTTGTATTGGATAAGCAAGAAGGGGGAGACTATGTCTAGAGGTGGGATCCTGTGGTAATTTGAATGTAATTGTCACCCCTCTCCATAATCTAATAGGGGGTGGCACATTAGGAGGTGTGGTTTTGTTGTAGTAGCTGTGGCCTTGTTGGAGGAAGTATGTCACTGTGGAGGCGGGCTTTGAGATCTCATATGTGTCAGACCACTTCCTGTTGCCTGTGGAATCAAGATGTAGCTCGTTATCCACTCTCAGCTCCTTTTCTAGCACATGTCAGCCTGCATAATGCTGTGTTCCACCATGATGATAATGGATTAAACCTCTGAACTGTAAATCAGCCAATTAAATGTTTCTTTATAAGAGTTGCTGTGGTTATGGTATCTCTTCACAGTAATAGAAACCCTAACTAAAACAGACCTCATGAGATTTCCTCTTCCTGGGCTAGTTAGGTCATGAATCTTAGAAAAGAGCTTTCTTCTACCAATTTTTTAGATCTCTGTGTTTCCCAGCCACATTCTAAATACTTATCCTTATAATCTTTCTTCCAGCTCTCATTCAGTTTTGTGCTGCCAAAGCTCCAGGCCGATTGCAGAAGCGGCTTCTAGAAGCCTGGCTAAAGTTAAGCCAAAGAGACATTCTGAGTTTCCGAGGCTCCAGTCAGTAAGAGGTCCATCATTCACATACTAGAATGTGTTTCTGAGGCAAATACTTTTAAATACTATTTAAAAGTTTGATATTCTTATGAAGTAACTTTAATTCAAGTTCCTTTGTACTTCAATTTTATTCATCAAAGAAAGGGCCTTTTTTGGATCTTGTCTTTGAAGGTTTTCCAACAAAGTACAAATTTACTTGTATGAGTATGTCTTACCAGACTTTTTGTTTAAACTTCAAAAAAGGAGGAGACAATGATGTGAAACCATAAGTATCAGGTATTACTTTTAGAAGGTACAGGAGAAAAGTCTTAGTGGTTATTGGTCAGGCAAAAAATTGTTAAATAGCACACAAAGATCTATATATTAAAAAAAAAAACCCTTTACTCTGTATACACGAAAAATTAAGTCTGTCATCCTTCTGAGGACACCATGGAGGAAAGAGAAGGAAGGTCTGGAAAACAAAGATTTAGTGACAACCCTATGGGCCCTCAGGGCCCTCAGAGAAAGACCCTCTTGTCCCCTGGGCCCTTTAGAGCAAGCATAATGTGGTAGCTTGAATGAGAATGGGCTGTAGATGGATTTTTCTTTGGGCTGCCAGCTTACAAATAATGACATGGAGACTCATTGTTAATTATGAAAGCTTGGCCTATAGCTTAGGTTTGTCCCACTAGCTCTTATAACTTAAATTAACCCACTTACATTAATTTACATTTTGCTCATGGCTTTTTACCTCTCTTCCATCTTACACATCCCGTTTCCTCTCTGTGTCCTCTGGCATCTCTCCCATGCCTAGATTTATCTCCTCTTCCTTTCTCTCTGCCTGGAAGTCCCACCTATCCTGTTCATGCACAGCTGTTAGCCATTCAGCTTGTTATTAAACCAATCAGTAGGCACCTTGGTAAAGACACGTCTTCACAATGTACAAAAAGATTTTCCCACACCAATGGACCCCATAGGCTCATACGTTTGAATGCTTGGCCCCCAGTTGGTGAAAAGTTTGGGAAGAATTAGGAGGCCTTGTTGGAGGAGGTGTGTCACCAGGGGTGGGCTTTAAGATTTCAAAAACCCATGCCATTTCCAGTTAGCTCTCTTTCTGCCTCTTGGTCATTATCTCAACATGTATGCTCTCAGCTGTTGCTTCAATAATCCTGAGTAACTCAATGCCTATCTGCTGCCATGCTCCTTGCCATTGGAACTATGAGTCTCAAATTAAATGTTCTCTTTTATAAGTTTCTTTGGTTATGATGTCTCTTCATAGTTCCCATGGAGGCCAGAAGAGAATGTCAGATCCCCTGGAGCTGGAGTTACAGGTGGCTGTGAGTCACATGATGTGGATACTCATGGGACCTCTGAAAGAGCATCTAGCGTTCTCAATCACTGAGCCCTCTGTCCTGCCTCAACACATCCACTTTTAAATCTGGTGGGGAAGTCACGGTGACAGGAGTGTAAAGTTGTTGGTTCCATTGTACCCTGAGTTGAGAAGAAGAGAGCAATGATGATGCTGGTGATGCTGGTGTTCATCTCTCTTTCTCCATCTGTTCATCCTGGGATCCCAGCTCATGGGATGGTGACACCCACAGTTAGGGGGATTCTTTCCCACTCACCTAGACACTCTTTCACAGACACTCCAGAGGTGTATCCATTAGGTGAGTCTAGATTCAGTCAGCTCAGTCACAATGTCCTGACCTTTAATGTTCCATCCAGGTAACTGTGCCCAATAGCATCCTTGTTCAATTCTGGTTCTTGGCTACAATTTCCTATCTGTGTTTACTTTGTTTAGATTTGACTCCATTCTGTCTGCTCTGCTGTGGCAATTATCACATTTGTATCGTGGATAAATAAGAATCTGGGAAAACGAATAGGCTAATGGATGTTTATTCGGGAAGAAATCACTTACCCCAGAAACAGATGATCGCCAGCAGGTTCCCATCCCAAGGATGCCTCTGGATGCTCTCTGTCTCCGACCAGGAGGCAAGAGAGAATTCTGGGTTCTGGGACCCCAGACCTAGTTCCCCCAGGTCACGTCTACACCTGTCCCCATGCCCCAATGGGCGTGGTCAGTGCAACAGGTGTGGGCAGGGTGGATATCTCATTACACATTTGTCCTTATAATCTCAAATAAAGTTTTCAAGTATTTCATCTGTGTGTGAAGAGGGTGGTGAGGGAGAAAGTATTCACTGCAAAGATGGCATGGGGAAAGTTTTTTGAACTCATTAAATTCTCAACATATCAAAGGGTAAATTTTAATGTATATAAATTATACCTCAGTAAACACTGAAGTCAAGGGCAACATTTGCCTCTGCTAAAGAAATGAAGATTTGCTTGAAGCTGTAACCTTGAGAGTTATCTATTTTTACATTCTTTTTTATGTATAATTTATCAAAAGGGAAAGTTATACCTGAGCAGAAAGCTCAGAGGTAGGTTAGTGAGCAGGATGGGCCATTAAACTATGCCAGCAAATGAAGTCATGCTTGCTGATGACCTTCACATGTGCCTTCTTCCCCCTCCTCTCTTCTCCCCACCCTTCAGTATTCCATTATGGATGTGTATATTAACTACTTTTCTGTTGCTGTCACAGACACCATGACTGAGGCAATTCATAAAAGAAAGAGTTTAATTTGAGTCCATGATGAAGCAAAGGCATGACGGCAGAAATAACTGAGAGCTCACACTTGATCCACAAGCAGGAGGCAGAGAGAGAGAGAGAGCATGTGAATATAGCACATCTTTTGAAATCTCAGATTCCACCCCCAGTACCACAGCTCCTCCAGGGCCACATCTCCCGATCCTTCCCAAGCAGTTCCACTAACTGGGAACCAAGTATGCCAGCATGCGAACTCATAGGGGCCATTCTCATTCAAACAATCACAATGAGGGAGGGGCTTGAGAGACACCCCCCCCAACCCTTTGTCAGTTAATGGCTACCTAGAGAGGGAATCCTTTTCTTCTGTGGGGTAGCCAATGGTTATTTACCCATGCAACATTCTTATAAATAGCCCCCTACCCATGTTCATGCAAACAATTCTAATTGAATCGAGAGGGAGAAGACAGAGAGAGAGGGAGGGAGGGAAGGAGATCTCAAGGCAGGAGGAGAATGTGCTGAGAAGTGGTTAGTGCAATAGGGTAAGAGATCAAAATGGGAGCATGCATGATGAAAGCTCTTTATATTCATGTATGAAATTGTCAAAGATTAATAATTGTGGTGGTATGAATAAGATGTCCTCCCAAATTCTTCAAATACCTGGTCCCCAGTTGGTGACACTGTTTGGTGAGACTTAGGAGATATGGCCTTCCTGGAGGACATACATCACTAGAGGTGAACTTTGGGATTCATCATCCCAGTTTGCTCTGTCTGTTTCCTGTTTGTGGACTGACATGTGAGTTCTCAGTTGTTTCTGCCAAGATGCCTGGTTGCTGTCATGCTTCTCTGTTGTGATGGTGATGAACTCTTATTCCTCAGGAACCATAAGCCCCAAATATACTCTTTCTTCTTTAAGTTGTATTGGTTATGGTGTTTTATCACAGTGATCAAAAAGCAACTAATTTAATAATTAAAAATAATTCCCAACTCATGTTCTTACTTGTCTATCTAAAGGACTTGGAGGGTTTGGAGAGATGGCTCAGTGGTTAAGAGCACCCATTGCTTTTTTTTTTCTTTCTTTTGGGACAGGGTATTTCTGTGTAGCCCTGAGTGTCCTGGTGACCTTGGACACACAGAGATCTACCTGCCTCTGTCTCTTCATTGCTGGCATTAAAGGCATGGGCATCATGACCTGCTGCACTTATTGCTTTTGTAGAGTCCCCCGGCTCAACTCCCAACATCCACATGGTGGGTCCAAACCATTTCCAGTTCCAGGGGGATCTGATGCCTCTTCTGACCTCTACAGGCACCAAGTATAACATGATACACTTACACATGTGGGCAAATCACTCATATAAATACAATTAATACATCCAAAAAACAAAACCAATTACTTATGTAACTGACAGATAAGGTTGCTAGAATTAAGTGTGTGTGTGTGTGTGTGTGTGTGTGTGTGTGTGTGTGTGGAAAGAAGATCTCACTATATAGTCTTGGACAGTCTCAAATTTACTCTGTAGACCAGGCTGGCCTGGAACTCATAGAGATCCACTTGCCTCTGTCCTTTGAGTGCTGGAATTAATAGCAAGAACTAACATGCCCAGCTTCGGAATTAAATCTTGTTCTCTATTTCTTTACATTAAAGAGAAGGCGCTAAAGACAAAGATGGACAATAGACTTAGCTGGTGATGTGGACAGTGGCTCAGGAGTTAGTGATGGCTCTGTGATGCCATTTGGGTGTTGGAAATTGAACCCAGCCCCCACCCACCTCCCAAGAGCAGCAGGGACCTCCAGCCTCCAGAAAGGAAGGATTTTAAATGCTTTGTTTGCTTCTTTCTTGTGCACAAGTATGTCAGGCACACTAAGGAGATATAGGAAGGGTGGGGTTCTTTTCTTCCTGGAAGGCTGCTCAGAATCAGATGGTGTAAAGTGATGCATTTTTAAGTACTAGAAACCTCCCACAGTATGCACTGTCTGATCAGGTGTGTACCTTTCATGACACTGTGGCAGAGAAGAAAAATTTCTTCTTTTTCTTTTCTCTTCTCTTCCTCTTCCCATCACTTTTTGTGAGTTTGCCTCAGATTTGTGAGTTTGCGTGTCTGAGGTAGCAGGAGTAATAAATTCTATACTAATCTCAGAGTCAGATGTATCAGTTCTAGCTGAGCTCCTCATGAAATCTGAATTCTGTTTTGTTCTTTGAAGGGGAGCTTTGGGAGCTTTGTTAGGAAAATGGAGCAGAAATGTTCCAAAGAAAACTAGTTCCACATGAGGAGATGTGACTGTGTTTTATTAACTTTACTCCAGGTCCCCTGGAAGTCATTGCCTGGACATTACATTGTGCAGACACAATTAAAGAGTCACAATTGGCTGCAGGTAATCTCTGTGGCAGAGTACTCACCTAGCATGTGTGAGGCCACAGGTTTGCTGGAAAAGAATATTTTTGAGGACACACACACACACACACACACACACACACCATGTAAAAGGAGTGAAAGTAACCCAGCAAGGTAATTTCCTTTTGTAAAATGGGTGCACCACAACTCTTAACCACAGTGAGACATCTCTCCAGCCCAAAGTTTGCCATAAGCAAATGGAGCAAACAAGCCAAGCAAGCACACAGGGGATAAGACTTCAGTTAGTTTTTATGCTAATGGTGGTGGCTGTGTTTCATCTCATTGATGGGAACATGGCCTCCTAATCTGATGTGATTGGCTAATTCATAATCAGCTTAAGGAGAAGGATGTGGTAGTGAAGTCTTAGGGATGGAAGGCAAATAGACAGATATACAGGGGTTTCATTAGATAGGGGAGGTCTATAGAATATTGGCCTTTGTGGGTTAGTCATTTTGATAGGAACAAACAAACAAAACAACAACAAAAAAACCTCCCAAGTTCAATTCTTAGCATTATACAGAGAACAATAAACCAATAAAAAACCAGTAATAACTACCCTCCCAACCCCCAAAAGACCTAGCTTTCTCTTGGATTTCATTTTCTTGTTTTGCTTTGTTTTTGGTTTTTCAAGACAGTGTTTCTCTGTATTGCTTTGGAGGTTGTCCTGGAACTTGCTCTGTAGACTAGTCTGGCCTCAAACACACAGAGATCCACCTGCCTCTGCCTCCTGAAGGATTTCATTTTCTTAACAGTAAAGCAAGGTGTGTCTGAGCCTTATAAGCATTTGAGTTCCTAAGAGCTGACATTTAATTTTATCTTTAATTATGTGCATGTGTATGTCTGATTCTGTCAGACACCAGAATTGTCAGGTGCCCTGGAGTTGGAATTATGGATACTGAGAGCTGCCTGATGTGAGATTTCATACTTGAACTCAGTTCCCCTGCAGGAACAGGAACAGCAGGGCTTTTAACAGCTGAGCAAGCTCTCCAGTTCAAGAACTGACAAGAATTATGTCTAAGGCTCTATGTTGTCATCAACCTCACCATGAGGAAACCCTAGAGAGACAGTTGTCTCTAGTTTTTGAGGACTCTACTGTAAAGATAAACATCAGCCTCACTGTGGCTTATTGATTGGACTCTCCGGTCTTTAAGTTGTGATTTTTCTAACTGGAGACTTAGTATCTATTCCTTTTCAGAAGGTCAGAGTCTTTTCCTGAGTTTCTTCATGGCTGACTTCATCTCCTGGTTCAGAAGGGTATAGATCATTGGGTTTAGAACAGGGATGATGACAGTGAAGGTGATGGAGACAGCTCTGTCCATGGGGAGGGCAGTGAATGGTCGGGCACAGACATACATGCAGGGCACAAAGTGCAGGGGTGACCACAGTGATGTGGGAGGTGCAGGTGGAAATGGCTTTCCTCCTGCCTTCTCCTATGTGTGACCTCAGCATTGTCATGATGACTGTGTAGGACACCAGCAGGAAGGCAAACCACAGGGTAGAGATCAAACCATTGTTAGAAATCATTAAGACCTCAAGAGCAAAGGTGTTGGTACAGGCGAGTTTGAGAACCTGTGGGACATCACAATAGAAACCATCAACAACATTGGGTCCACAGAAAGGAAGTGGGAGCAAGAGGGAGAGCTGCACAATGGAGTGAACAAAGCCCCCCATGCAGGAGGCCATGATGAGGGCGGTGCACCGCCCCTTACTCATGATGGTCACATAGTGCAGGGGCTTGGAGATGGCCATGTAACGATCAAATGCCATCACAGAGAGAGAAAAGATGTCTGCCCCACCAAGCAGGTGGAAGAAAAACATCTGAGTGAAGCAGCCGTTGAAGGAGATGGTCTTTCTTATTGAAAGGAGGTCCACTAGGACTTTTGGAGCAGTGATGGAGGAGAAACAGATGTCTAAGACAGAGAGGTTGCGAAGCAGGAAGTACATGGGTGTGTGGAGGCAGGATTTCCAGGTCACTGTGACCATGATGAGGAGGTTCCCCAGCACAGTTGCTGTGTACACCAAGAACAAGAAAACAAACAAGACCAAACTCAACTCTTGGGACTGGGTTAGTCCTTCAAAAACAAATTCATTCACCCTGCTGTAATTTCTCTGTTCCATTGGCTCATGTTTCTTCTGCTTCTTATGTCACCTGGAGAGGAAATAATTTTGTAATGGAAAGTACATCAAAAAATATAAATAAATGTGGACTGTGCTTTGGGTATTAGTTTGTTCTAAAAAATGTATTACATTTGTGTGTGTGTGTGTGTGTGTGTGTGTGTGAGGTTACATGCCATAGAACCCTCCTGGAGATCAGAGAACAACCTATGAGTGTCAGTTCTCTTCTTCTACCATGTGGCTTCTGGGTGTTGAATTCAGATAATCAAGTTTAGTGGTAAGTGCCTTAACTCACTGAGCCACCTTGCTGGCCCTAGATTTGGTTACCTTTAGTGTTCATGTGCCTTATACCCCCTCTCCTTCACAGTCTATCCTTCTTGAGACTGACCTCTGACCCTACTGTAACCGCTGAACACTCTGGATTTCCCTGGACTTCTTTCCATCAGCACTGAACTATTTTGCTAGTTTTCCTGCTTTAGTTTCCTTTGAGGCTCAGACTACACAAATCTACTTCTCTAGTTTCATACCTAATTATTTGCTAATATATCAATAAGTTAGAAAATTTCATTGCTTGCAAACATTTTAGCGTACAAAAAGTTCAGGTATTTTTTTTTTCAGGGTAAATACTTTCTAAGACTTATTGAAAACTGAACCATATACAACCATTGAATGCATAAGCCTTAAGCCATAAGAAGGTTTTGAGAATAACATGGTAGAAAAGACAACAGGTTGAGAGACATGAGCTTTGATGCCTACCTCGGGATGGATGGAGCCATGTGGAACAACTGTGCAATGTTTATGGGCATATGAACTCTGGAGGCTTAGTCTCTCATCAGTGAAATTCAAGCGCTGGTGACCACAGGGATGTAAGGTCTTTTTTTTTTTTTTTTTTTTTTTTTTTTAAGACTTCTAATAACTTTACAGTTCTCAGTTACTGAATTGTGGGGTTGTTAAGCTGGCTCTTCATTCATATATCAAGGGAGTGTCAGCATCCAACAGTGTAGAATTGTTTGATTATTTTTCCTGTGACCTGAGATGATCTAGGGGATTCAACAGAATTGGGGACTAGGGAAACAATTGGGAAACATGCAGATAGGGTTAGGAGAAAGCTAAGACTCACCCAATAATTATTTCAGGATTCCCAGTCAAAAACTTAGTGGCTCCTGAGCTTGGTGGAATAAGCTGAGGTAGAGTCGATCTGTTGAAGCACCCCTTCATGGTTGCAACCTACCAAAAGCAATCCCAACACCTTGAAAGGATTGCTAAAGTGAGACTGCCTTTGTTCCTTGCTGAATTAGGGAGCTATGTAAAGCAAGGGTTTTAAAGTATGAGTTTTAACGGCAGAGACAGGCTGAAAAGTTTCTGATGAGCTTCCTGTGGTCGCAGTACCCGTAGGAAACCTTATGGAAGGGCTTACATTACAGTGTCTAAGTCACCTAAGACTTCCGCTCCCACCTCTAGCCTGACCCATATCCTAGGTTCTGAATCTGTGTTGTCCAAGAAACCACCATTGGTCTCCAGCTCCCGCTGTGAGGCCAAGATAGCGCCTCCACCGTCACTGTGAAGAAACCAGAATTCTGACAAAGGGACTAAAATAAAAGTATTCAAGACCCTGATGTAAGGTCTTTATAGTCCACAACCACATTCGATAAACTTGTCCAAGTCCTTCTAGCCTTTGGGGCTTTAATATTAAAGTGTTTTAAACAGTGTTGTCCTCAGTTACTAGGTAAGAAGGCAAGGCTGTATTCTGCCCATGACTTAAAAGCACTTAGCTGTTAATTTGTCATAAACTCAACTAGCCAGGTTTTGTCCCAGACTCTGAACTTGAGGCTGATGGGTGTTAGTAAAAAAAAAAAAAAAATAAAAAACAAAAAACAAACAAACAAAAACCCTTGCTGAGATCAAGAATTTCTAGAAACAGTTTATAGCTGTAGAAGAAAGGTGGCCATTTTCCATGGCAATTGAGCCTTCAGGAGGTAGAGCCGAGTGGTTATTGGGACCTTGGCCCAAGTCTCTGTCTTCCTGCATCATTCCTGAGTTCCTGCATCATTCCTGAGGTGAGCCGCCTCTCTGCTGTGTGTTCCCACTGTGAAATTGTGTGCAGTGAAGTCATAAGCAGAGACTCACTGGGCCATGTGACCATGAACTGAATGAAACCTATGAAAGTGTGAGCTGATTTCTAGATGTTTAATCATTTCTCAGTCACTCAGAATTTCTACATTTCTCTATCTGAAAATAGAGGAACTAAAAATAAAATTAAGGGCTGTTAAGTGTGACAATTCTTTGTATTGAATGTTTTTCAGTAGATGCTGTCTCTGATCATTACTATGGACTGAATTCAGACATAAATATCTCTTACTGCTGAGCCCATCTTTTCAATATTGTTTAGACATATTGATAGAATAATTATCATGAAGCATTGCAGATGTCACAATGAGGAGAGGCAACCAAAACATGCATAACTAAAGAAACAAAAGGAATGGTTAAATAGAGATGGTCTAGGTATTCAGTTCATGAGTATGTGTCTCTAGTCAAGGGGTTCTTGCTTTGGGACCACACTTTAACTTCAGTTCTTAGTAAGGTCAGGGGCTGTTAGCACTGAAATTATAGTCTTGTCTCTTCCTGACCTTGTCTGGGTTTAGGAGCAGCCATACTCTTTGAGGAGAATTTCTGAGATTCTGAAATCTCTCCTGGGAACATTCCTTAGGCCCAGAGGTATTTGGCCCACTGATTTCCTGTCATAAGAACTAACTTCAGGCCCTAAATATTCCAATTCTTGGTGCCCAGAGACAGACAAGGAAAACAAACAGAATTTTTAAAAATAATGTTTTCATGGGTGTTTATCTCTCTCGTATATGATATGCTAACTGTAATAGAAAATGTCTAACTTATAGTGTACTGCTTAAACATCACTGGAAAAAATCTATTCAACCAGGTATCATGAGCCTATTGAGAAGACCCAGGTTGTTCTATACATAAGGGTAGAGAAAGTGTTTATGACATATTAGTTGAAAGAAACAGGTTGCAAAAAAATTTATATATATATATATATGTATATATACATATATATATTAGGATTTATTTATAGGATGAGTTAATTGTTTATAAAAATTCTCAAGGCTGAGGGGTCTCCAGTAACCCTCTTCTGTGGGCTCCAGTCTGTCCTCTTGGACCTCAGTCCCTTCCTCCTGCTTTCTTACACTAACCAAGCCTCAGGGGCCAGGCCTTCCCGGGGGAGGGCCTCCACTCCTCTGGGGCTCTCACAGCCATGGGCCCTCTTTGAGATGGAGAGGGCAGAGTGGGCCTTGGGACTTAGCTCTCTGTTCATTTGTATAAATGAATGGGATTTTAATAGTGCCCGCCCATGTAATCACTGTCATAGTCTGAGTCTCCTCCAGCACCACACTTTTGCCTCATTTATTTCACTCTTTATTAGGGTTCTACCTTGTGCCCTTGGTTCCTACTTCAGGTTCCTGTTTATAAGTCCCATCCCTTCTGAATCCAACTTCTGTGTAGGGAAAAAACCTGTCTCAGTAAACCCTTTGGAGTAGGATAGGCTCCCCAGGCCATCTGTCAAGGGGACAGGGGGTTTTGGGGAGGGCCAATCCTTCTGATTGTCTGAGTGGAGTCTGAGGAGAGGGGTAGACTGGGGTTCTGCAGTGGAGTGGGCGGGGGGTGGAGTTGTCTGTCAAGGCAGTGGAAGGGCAGAAGTGGGGGCCAGGACCGAGTCTCTGCAAGCCCTTGCTTCCTGTCCCTAAACATGTCTTCTCAGGGGCAGTGAACTGGTGAACAGATGCTGTGTTGTGGCAACAAACAGTTTAGTTGAAGAAGAAAAAATTCTCAAGCTCATGACAAATGAATCTCTTATAAATTTACTGAGGGAGATTTACATATTGTATGACCATGTACATATCCCCATTGCTTGCTTATCTAACAATTACCTATTGTTCACTGTTTTGTCCTTTTAAACAATAGTGGGTAAGGGTTAAGTTTGACATAGGGACTCCTTCCCCTATAGCACAGATTGCTCTCAGATCTTCAGCGTGCTAGGCAAGCCCTCCACCACTGAGCTAAGCTAGCTCTCTCTGCTAGCTCTCTATGTGCATTTATTATGCAGTATCTAAACTACCATAGAGTTATGCTTAAGACCATCTTGTTTTATGATTCCTATTATGTCTCTTATTCTTCAGTTGGTCAGGATTATAAAGGTGTTTGTGAAGAGATCAATACAGAAATAATATGAACAAAAAAAAAAATATAAGGGCAGCTCTGAGACCAGCATCAAGTTCATATCCAGATCATCTTACAGGGTTGAGGGACTAGTAAGTTCCCATTGATAGCCAGCGTCACTCAAAGGCAAGAGATGGAGCATTGACAAAGCCTGAATACTGTGTTACAGATGAGGAAATCTAGATGAGGAGAAGAGAAGCCTTTAGTTCCCCCTCCCCACTCCCCAAAGTTAACCATCCAGTGGATTTGGATTATTCAGAATTCTTGTGTGTTGAATGGGGAGTCTTCAGAATGGAACCCTTACTGCAACCTCTGTGCTAGGTGTTTGGGGCAGTTCAGGGGGTTGAAGTGAATGAAGCAGGAAGAACTGCAGATGAGAAGCCTTTGTTGTACCTTGGGCCCCTGCCTGTGGAAGATCAGTGAATTGAGAAGTAGATATGACTTGAATGGTGGGATGTGTGTAGCTGATTAACTGCACATGAAAGAGAACTAAGGGATGGATTAAAAGTACTTTCTATGCTTTCTGTTTTAAAAAATGTAACAGGACCAACAGCCTGAGGTTCTGTAAAGAAATGAGCCTGGAAAGTGACCAAATGCCAACTCAATGGGCAAATATCAAGCTGATAACCTTTTATATTCAACAACAGAAACCAAGAAATGTAATTAATCAGAACTCCTGGGCATGTATGTATCACATTGGAGCTTAATAAGGAAACCAGGTGTAAGAATTTTTCCTTTGTTTGTTTTTGGAAAGAAACATTCACAATCCCAAGTCTTTGTTACTAATATGCCTTAGAAAAACACTCTGTTGAAACAGGATTTGGAATATTATAGTTCCCACATTGAGGAATACTCTCAAGTCTATCACCAAAATCTTCTAACATGTTGAACTTTCCTGTGACCTTCAAGTACCTTCCTTATCTTGAACAACGAGTTATTTCCCTCATAACCATCACCCCACACCTACTGAAAGCATCACCGACACACAAACCCTTCCTAGTTAATCTATAGTAGTATTTCAAAGTTGTTTGTGCATAGATATATGGGCCCAGGTGCATGATCAGACATACAAACATACTCCCAAGGTCTGCCTTTCTACTGTCATCCCATTGAATACCCCAAAACTCTAATTCCCACCCAAGAATTTGGTCCAGGTGGTTATTTGGTTATATAAACTGACCTTAGATATTGGTAACTTGTCAGAGATTTCTTTCCCTTAAGGAAGATATACATCTGAGTGTTAGTACCTTCTCTCTTAAAAGTTCCGAGAATCTTTTTTGTATGACTTTTCTATGCTTCTCCATAGCATGCCTGTCCTGAGTGCCACTCCCTTGGCCCCAGCTACAATAGAAAAAGATGATTCTGTTGGGCATGATTATTGAAGTTCAGTGGCCAGTCTTTTCCTTTGGAGAAAATTCTGTTGGGAGTTATTACAAGCAGTACACTGGAAGATGAGTGCAAACAAAGAGTTTGGCTTTGAGAATCTTCTGACATAGGCAGGGGAGGGGATGCATCCTCATGGATTTGGTCCCAAAAACCCAGCGTCCCCGGGCTTTTGCTTATAAGGCTCAGAGGGAGCCAACAGGTCTGTGTGTGTGTGATACGAACTTAGATAAAAAATGAACACAATTCCTGATATGACTGTTTCATCCTATCTATTTTTTTCTTGTTGATAGTTTACATAGTCAGAGTTACCATAGAGACTAGAAAACACATTTTTCTTTGTTCTTAAGTTTCTTTGTTAATTATTATTTGTTTAATTTGTTATTTCTATTTCTCCTGTGTGTGTGGGAGAGGTATGTGCGTGTTCTAGTGTATATGCATGTGTATGTGAGTGCATGTGTCCATGCTAATGGGTGTGGAGGCCAGAGGTTGCAGTTGGATATCTTCCCTCGATTGTTCTCCACTTTACTTTTTGAGACAGTGTCTCTCACTTGATAGATTGCTCATGTCCAATTTAGTCTCCTGAGACCAAGAACTAAACACTTCTCTCACCTCCTTCATAAATCATCCCAGTTAAATTGTTTCTAGATTTCTTTCATATTTTGCTGCAATTTATTACATTTTCTTTTAGAACTCGTGAGCTCTTTTGGTATCAGGAGAGATGATCAAAGAATATATAGGTAAATAAAGAAAAGGGCAATTTTTTAGAGGTGGGCTAGGAGAGCAGTTCAGGAAAGCACATCTCTAGTTAAGGGTTCTTTTGAGGAAGCTGGAAGGAAAGGGAAGAGCATCTGCGTGACAACCATGTCAGGCGATGCTTCTTCCCTGACACACTGATCAGGAAGTGTGGTGAAGGAAAGCAGGAAAACAGATGTCACACACAGACTGTGGAGCAGGCAGCTGGTGGGAATGTGAGAGATTCATGGTGATGGCGATGGAGATGGTGCTGAGGTTCTTGTGATAGTTGTCACTTATGTCAGAAGCAGGACAGATAAGATCTAGGTCAGCTCTTGGGGCTGAGCAATCTCCAGGAAGATACATTTCTTCACTGTGGTATAATTTCCCTGACCCACCAGGTCACGTGTCCCTTTTCAAGTGCATCTCTGGAAGAATAACAATACAATGACTATATAAAATGGTCTAAATTCCAGTGTTGTATTTTCAGTGGCATGTGGTTTGGACGTAAGGAGGGGAATTAATTGTTCTTGTTCTTCTCAGGGTTTCTTTTCTCTGTGTAGCCCTGGTTGACCTGGAATTTGCTTTGTAAACCCTCTAGGGACTTACAAATGAAGCTGTATTAATTTATTATATATTGTGTTTTACCTGCATGCATGCCTTCAGGACAGAAAAGGGCACCAAATCTCATTATAAATGGTAGTGAGCTGACATATGATTTCTTGGAATTGAACTCAGGACCTCTGCAGAAATAACCAGTGCTCTTAACCTCTGAGCCATTTTCCAGCTATGTGATATAAATGGTTCTAAGGAAAATTTTAAGTCATAAATGTTCACTAAAAGAAAGCAAAAAAAAAAAAAAAAAATTAACTAAGCAGAATTCTTCCAGTGGGTATATACTCTGATATTTTTCTATTTTTACCTTAGCTTGATATCTGACCACAGAAAGGGGGGTGGAGTGTCTGGGTGGTTATCCAGCCTGGTCTATAAAATGAGTTCAGGGAGGAAAAAAAGATGAAACAGAGAACTGGCAGATGGCAATGCACACCATCAATCCCAACACTAGGAAGCAGAGGCAGGCATTTTCTAGGTTCCAGAGACAGCCAGTGCTAAAGCAATAAATTCCAGAGGAAACAGTTACATGTTTACTAATTTTATGTGAGACAAGGTTTCACAGTGTACTCCTGGCTGATCTGAAACTCACAGAGATTCCCCCTAACTTTGCCTCCCAAGTGTTACATGCTCATTAACTTTAACTCTTTCCTAAAACAGAATCCATTTACACACAAGAACTTAAAACAGAGTTCAGTAAATTTTTACACAAATTGAAAATGCCTTTGTGTTTACATAAGCGACCCAATAAACTATAACAGGGAACTCCTACAGCTGATGAACACCTTCAGCAAACTACCAGGATACAAAATAAACTCAAAAAAATCAGTAGCCCTACTTTATTCAGACAACAAAGAGGCTGAGAAAGAAATTAGAGAAACATCACCCTTTACAATAGCCACAAGCAACATAAAGCATCTTGGGGTAATGCTTACCAAACAAGTGAAAGACCTATATAGCAAGAACTTTGTGTCTTTAAAGAAAGAAATTAAAGAAGATACCAGAAAGATCTCCCATGCTCTTGGATAGGTAGGTTAAACATAGTAAAAATGGCAATCTTGCTGAAAGAAATCTCCAGATTCAATGAAATCCCCATTAAAATCCCAGGACAATTCTTCACTGACCTTGAAAGGATAATAATCAACTTTATATAGGGAAACAAAAGACCCAGGATAGTCAAAACAACCCTTCAGGAGGCATCACCATCCCTGACTTTAAGCTCTACTACAGACCTATAGTTCTGAAAACAGCTTGGTATTGGCACAAAAATAAACAGGTAGACCAATGGAATTGAATCTAAAATCCTGACATTAACACACACACCTGGGAACACCTGACTTTTGACAGAACAGCTAAAAGAATACAATGGGGGGAGGAAAGCATCTTCAACAAATGGTGCTGGCCCAATTGGATGATGGTGTGTAGAAGACTGCAGATAGACCCATGTCTATCGCCATGCAAAAACTCAAGTCCAAATGGATCAAAGACCTTAAAATAAATCCAGCCACACTGAACCTCTTAGAAGAGAAAGTGGGAGGTACCCTTGAACAAACTGGTATAGGAGACTGCTTCCTGAACATAACTCCAGTAGCACAGACACTGAGATTGACAATTAATGAATGGGACCGCCTCAAACTTAGAAGCTTCTGTAAGGCAAAGGACACAGTGAACAAGACCAAATGGCAGCCTACAGACTGGGAAAAGATTTTCACCAATCGTACGTCTGACAGAGGGCTGACCTCCAAAATATACAAAGAATTCAAGAAACTAGTCAACAAAACACCAAATAACCCTATTGAAAAATGGGGTACAGAACCGAAGATAGAATTCTCAATAGAGGAAATCAAACAGGCTGAAAGACACTTAAGAAACTGCTCAACATCCTTAGCTATCAGGGAAATGCAAATCAAAACAACTTTAAGATATCATCTTATTCCTGCCAGAATGGCTAAAATTAGAAACTTATGCTGGAGAGGATATGGAGAAAGGGGAACATTCCTCCACTGCTGGTGGGAGTGAAAACTCGTACAGCCATTTTGGAGATCAGTATGGTGGTTCCTCAGGGTAATGGGAATTGGTTTACCACAGGCCCCTGGCAATCCTGCTCTTAGACATATACCCAAATGATCCACATCTATGCAACAAAGACATGTGCTCAACTATATTCATAGCAGCATTATTTGTAATAGCAAGAACCTGGAGGCAACCTAGATGTCCCTCAACTGAAGAATGGATAAAGAAGATGTGGCACAAATGCACAATGGAATACTACTCTGCAGAAAAAAAATAATGGAATCTTGAAATTCACAGGCAAGTGGATGGCACTTGAAGAAACCATCCTGAATGAGGTAACCCAGTCACAAAAGAGGGACATGGTATATACTAGCTCATATATGGATTTTAGACATAGAGCAAAGGATCACCAGCCTATAATTCACACCACCAGAGGAACTGGGATACAAGGTGTAGTCTAAGAGATTCATATAAGGTCCCTCACAAAAGGGGGAAGGGACAAGTTCCCAAGAGCATATGAGAAGTGGGGAGGGGCAGTGAATGGAGAGAGAACTAGGAGAAAGAGAAGGAGAGGAGAGGAAAGCACATGCGACTAGGAAGATTGAGTCAGGGTAAGAATGGAAGACAGAAGAGAGAGAGAGAGAGAGAGAGAGAGAGAGAGAGAGAGAGAGAGAAATCATAAAAGAGGGAGCCATTATAGGTTTGAAGAGAAAACTGACTCTAGAGAAATGTTCAGAGACCTACAAGATTGACTCCAACTAACAATTTGAGCAACCATGGAAAGGCTACCATAAATGCCTTTCCCTGATAATGAGATCAACAACTAACTTATCCACCATCATGGAACCCACATCTAGTACCTGTTGGAAACAGAAGCAAACACACATAACTAAACACTGAGTCGGGAGTCTAGAATCCAGATGCAGAGAGAGAGGACAAGATCAGGTTGCAGCAACCCATAGAGACAGCTGACCTGAACAAGCTAACGGGCCCCCAGACTGATAGCTGGGAATGGAGCATGCAACGGACTCAGGCTCCCTGAATATGGGTCTCAGCCAGAAGGACTGAGCAGTCTAAGGGACCTCAGACAGTGGAACCAGGATGTATTCCTGGTGCACAAAAGGACTTTGCGGACACATCCCCATGGAGCGATACTTCCTTAACCTAGAGACAGGAGAGAAGTCCTAGTCCCTACTTCAAATGACTTGACAGATTTACATGACCCCATATGGATGGCATAGCCATATATATGGAATGGGGGTGAGGGGATGGGAGGGGAGAGTGGTCAGGGTGCATGTGAGGGTAAGAGGGAGGAAAGGAGAGAGAACTGGGATCGACATGTAAAATAAAAAAAAATAATAATTTTTTTAAAAAAGAAAATGCCTTTGTAACAAGCACCAGGTTACTAAGATGCAACATTATCAACAACTTAGGGATTCTCCCTCAGGCTCCCTTCAATTTTGTCTATATTAATAAAACAAAAAAATATGTTTATTCTTTGGTACATAGGCTATTTAGGAAAACAGTATCTAAGAAATTCACTTACACTGTTAAAATAATGGAAGTCACTCTTTTTGCTGTAAGGTATTGTGTAAGTTTAGCACTGTCAGTGGGGAGGTTATGTGTCCTTCCATGGTCTGAGGAAGTTGTAAGGAGAGCTGCTATGCCCTGGCTTTGGTAGCCCACACCTTTAATCCCAGCACTCAGGAGGCAGAGGCAGGCAAATCTCAGTGAGTTCAAATCCAGTGTGGTCTACAGAGCTAGTTCCAGGACAATGTCCAAACCTACAAAGAGAAACCCTGTCTGAAAAAAAAAAAAAAAAAAGACAGAGAGAGAGGGAGAGAGAGAGATTCTGTGAACACCTTTTTACTTCTCAGTAAACATAAAATAAAAAGAAATAGCTCCCTACTGAATACAACATGTAAGATTTATATCATATGTAAGTGTATATACAGGCAGACATATAATTAAGCAGGAAAGTAGCTATATCAATCTCACATACCACATGCATTGTATAAGGTTTTCAGTAATCACTAATCCCAAACCTCCACCTTCACTTCATATTTTTCATTTACTTTGAATGCTTATTGTTATTTTTATCATTTTCCTTCATCTTCTTCATTATAGTCTTTGTACTCTTTCTCTCTGTCTCTCTCTGTCTCTCTCTCTCTCTCTCTGTGTGTGTAATGATTTGCTGTTGTAATCTGAATCTATGATGCCATCCATGCTAATGAAGTGTAACTAAATTTTGACATAGTCTCTCATGAAGAGTTCTTGTCCCCTACATTGTACTGAGTCAGTAACAAAATCTACCTGCTTAATGACTGAGTCAAAATTCTGGGTGATTTTTCAGGTAATAGCTGCATCCTAAACTGCAATCACAGAGCATACATTTATAAAAAGAATTATTCCAGGGATACTGGCAAACACTTTGAATGCCAGCACTCGGGAGACAGAGGCAGGGAGATATCTTCCTTTGTAAGTCCCTAGAGGGTTTACAAAGCAAATTCCAGGTCAACCAGGGCTACACAGAGAAAAGAAACCCTGAGAAGAACAAGAACAATTAATTCCCCTCCTTACGTCCAAACCACATGCCACTGAAAATACAACACTGGAATTTAGACCATTTTATATAGTCATTGTATTGTTATTCTTCCAGAGATGCACTTGAAAAGGGACACGTGACCTGGTGGGTCAGGGAAATTATACCACAGTGAAGAAATGTATCTTCCTGGAGATTGCTCAGCCCCAAGAGCTGACCTAGATCTTATCTGTCCTGCTTCTGACATAAGTGACAACTATCACAAGAACCTCAGCACCATCTCCATCGCCATCACCATGAATCTCTCACATTCCCACCAGCTGCCTGCTCCACAGTCTGTGTGTGACATCTGTTTTCCTGCTTTCCTTCACCACACTTCCTGATCAGTGTGTCAGGGAAGAAGCATCGCCTGACATGGTTGTCACGCAGATGCTCTTCCCTTTCCTTCCAGCTTCCTCAAAAGAACCCTTAACTAGAGATGTGCTTTCCTGAACTGCTCTCCTAGCCCACCTCTAAAAAATTGCCCTTTTCTTTATTTACCTATATATTCTTTGATCATCTCTCCTGATACCAAAAGAGCTCACGAGTTCTAAAAGAAAATGTAATAAATTGCAGCAAAATATGAAAGAAATCTAGAAACAATTTAACTGGGATGATTTATGAAGGAGGTGAGAGAAGTGTTTAGTTCTTGGTCTCAGGAGACTAAATTGGACATGAGCAATCTATCAAGTGAGAGACACTGTCTCAAAAAGTAAAGTGGAGAACAATCGAGGGAAGATATCCAACTGCAACCTCTGGCCTCCACACCCATTAGCATGGACACATGCACTCACATACACATGCATATACACTAGAACACGCACATACCTCTCCCACACACACAGGAGAAATAGAAATAACAAATTAAACAAATAATAATTAACAAAGAAACTTAAGAACAAAGAAAAATGTGTTTTCTAGTCTCTATGGTAACTCTGACTATGTAAACTATCAACAAGAAAAAAATAGATAGGATGAAACAGTCATATCAGGAATTGTGTTCATTTTTTATCTAAGTTCGTATCACACACACACAGACCTGTTGGCTCCCTCTGAGCCTTATAAGCAAAGACGCCGGGACTCTAGGTACCAAATCCATGAGGATGCATCCCCTCCCCTGCCTATGTCAGAAGATTCTCAAAGCCAAACTCTTTGTTTGCACTCATCTTCCAGTGTACTGCTTGTAATAACTCCCAACAGAATTTTCTCCAAAGGAAAAGACTGGCCACTGAACTTCAATAATCATGCCCAACAGAATCATCTTTTTCTATTGTAGCTGGGGCCAAGGGAGTGGCACTCAGGACAGGCATGCTATGGAGAAGCATAGAAAAGTCATACAAAAAAGATTCTCGGAACTTTTAAGAGAGAAGGTACTAACACTCAGATGTATATCTTCCTTAAGGGAAAGAAATCTCTGACAAGTTACCAATATCTAAGGTCAGTTTATATAACCAAATAACCACCTGGACCAAATTCTTGGGTGGGAATTAGAGTTTTGGGGTATTCAATGGGATGACAGTAGAAAGGCAGACCTTGGGAGTATGTTTGTATGTCTGATCATGCACCTGGGCCCATATATCTATGCACAAACAACTTTGAAATACTACTATAGATTAACTAGGAAGGGTTTGTGTGTCGGTGATGCTTTCAGTAGGTGTGGGGTGATGGTTATGAGGGAAATAACTCGTTGTTCAAGATAAGGAAGGTACTTGAAGGTCACAGGAAAGTTCAACATGTTAGAAGATTTTGGTGATAGACTTGAGAGTATTCCTCAATGTGGGAACTATAATATTCCAAATCCTGTTTCAACAGAGTGTTTTTCTAAGGCATATTAGTAACAAAGACTTGGGATTGTGAATGTTTCTTTCCAAAAACAAACAAAGGAAAAATTCTTACACCTGGTTTCCTTATTAAGCTCCAATGTGATACATACATGCCCAGGAGTTCTGATTAATTACATTTCTTGGTTTCTGTTGTTGAATATAAAAGGTTATCAGCTTGATATTTGCCCATTGAGTTGGCATTTGGTCACTTTCCAGGCTCATTTCTTTACAGAACCTCAGGCTGTTGGTCCTGTTACATTTTTTAAAACAGAAAGCATAGAAAGTACTTTTAATCCATCCCTTAGTTCTCTTTCATGTGCAGTTAATCAGCTACACACATCCCACCATTCAAGTCATATCTACTTCTCAATTCACTGATCTTCCACAGGCAGGGGCCCAAGGTACAACAAAGGCTTCTCATCTGCAGTTCTTCCTGCTTCATTCACTTCAACCCCCTGAACTGCCCCAAACACCTAGCACAGAGGTTGCAGTAAGGGTTCCATTCTGAAGACTCCCCATTCAACACACAAGAATTCTGAATAATCCAAATCCACTGGATGGTTAACTTTGGGGAGTGGGGAGGGGGAACTAAAGGCTTCTCTTCTCCTCATCTAGATTTCCTCATCTGTAACACAGTATTCAGGCTTTGTCAATGCTCCATCTCTTGCCTTTGAGTGACGCTGGCTATCAATGGGAACTTACTAGTCCCTCAACCCTGTAAGATGATCTGGATATGAACTTGATGCTGGTCTCAGAGCTGCCCTTATATTTTTTTTTTTTGTTCATATTATTTCTGTATTGATCTCTTCACAAACACCTTTATAATCCTGACCAACTGAAGAATAAGAGACATAATAGGAATCATAAAACAAGATGGTCTTAAGCATAACTCTATGGTAGTTTAGATACTGCATAATAAATGCACATAGAGAGCTAGAGAGAGAGCTAGCTTAGCTCAGTGGTGGAGGGCTTGCCTAGCACGCTGAAGATCTGAGAGCAATCTGTGCTATAGGGGAAGGAGTCCCTATGTCAAACTTAACCCTTACCCACTATTGTTTAAAAGGACAAAACAGTGAACAATAGGTAATTGTTAGATAAGCAAGCAATGGGGATATGTACATGGTCATACAATATGTAAATCTCCCTCAGTAAATTTATAAGAGATTCATTTGTCATGAGCTTGAGAATTTTTTCTTCTTCAACTAAACTGTTTGTTGCCACAACACAGCATCTGTTCACCAGTTCACTGCCCCTGAGAAGACATGTTTAGGGACAGGAAGCAAGGGCTTGCAGAGACTCGGTCCTGGCCCCCACTTCTGCCCTTCCACTGCCTTGACAGACAACTCCACCCCCCGCCCACTCCACTGCAGAACCCCAGTCTACCCCTCTCCTCAGACTCCACTCAGACAATCAGAAGGATTGGCCCTCCCCAAAACCCCCTGTCCCCTTGACAGATGGCCTGGGGAGCCTATCCTACTCCAAAGGGTTTACTGAGACAGGTTTTTTCCCTACACAGAAGTTGGATTCAGAAGGGATGGGACTTATAAACAGGAACCTGAAGTAGGAACCAAGGGCACAAGGTAGAACCCTAATAAAGAGTGAAATAAATGAGGCAAAAGTGTGGTGCTGGAGGAGACTCAGACTATGACAGTGATTACATGGGCGGGCACTATTAAAATCCCATTCATTTATACAAATGAACAGAGAGCTAAGTCCCAAGGCCCACTCTGCCCTCTCCATCTCAAAGAGGGCCCATGGCTGTGAGAGCCCCAGAGGAGTGGAGGCCCTCCCCGGGAAGGCCTGGCCCCTGAGGCTTGGTTAGTGTAAGAAAGCAGGAGGAAGGGACTGAGGTCCAAGAGGACAGACTGGAGCCCACAGAAGAGGGTTACTGGAGACCCCTCAGCCTTGAGAATTTTTATAAACAATTAACTCATCCTATAAATAAATCCTACTATATGTAATTTTATGCAACCTGTTTCTTTCACATAATGTGTCATAAACACATTCTTTCCCTCATATTTAAACAGCCTGTATGTTTTCTGTTTTGTTTGTTTGGGTTTTTGTTTTTGTTTTGTTTTGTTTTTGTTTTATATATATTTATTAAATTTTCCTAGTATACATATCGATCCTAGTTCCCATACCCTCCATCTCTCCCTCCATCCCATGCCCCTAATCACCCTCCCATACCACCCTCCCCCCACTACACAAAGTTCTTTCGTGCACCAGGGATACATCCTGGTTTCACCGTCAGAAGTCCCTTAGACAGCCCAGGCCCTCTCAAAGAGACCCATGGTCAGGGGTCTGAGTCAGTCCAATGCTGGTTTCCCAACTATCAGTCTGGGGGGGTCCCCTTTTTTCAGGTCAACTGATTCTGTGGGTTTCTGTAGCCTGGTCTTGACCCCATTTTCTTTTCTTTTTTTTATTTATAATTTTTTTATTTAATGTTATATAACAAAGTCCAATTAAATGAAAACAAACATTTATACACAATATTTGGGAATTTGGGCGTCGTTCTTTCCAAACTACTTCCTGCTGGTAAGGGGCGCTGTCTTGGGGGATTCGAAGAAGATTCAGATATCCTAGCTGTAGTCTGTAGGGCTGTTTTGTCCAGCTGTTTCGAATGTAGGATCAGCTTGTACTCTGTTTCAGGCGGTCTGGCGTGATCAAACCACATTAGTCTGGAAGGAATCCACATCTTTTCATTTTCTGTGGAAACAAAAGTAGAAATCCTTTTCCCCAGTAACTTGTTCTTCAAGCTAAATTTTGGAGTCAAAGCATTTTTTTTTTTTTAATTTATTATTTTACATGTCGATCCCAGTTCCCTCCGTCCCTCCCTCCCTCCTTCCCTCCCTTTTACCCTCTCTGCCCTCTCACATGCACTCTAAACACCCTCCCCTCACATCCCTCCACCACAATTCCATATGTAGGGGAATGCCATCCAGTTGGGGTCATGTAGATGTGACAGGTCCTGTGAAGTAGGGACTAGGGCTTCTCTCCTGTCTCTAGGTTAAAGCAGTTATCCCTCCATGGGAGATGTGTTTGCAAGGTCCTTTTGTGCACCAGGGATATATCCTGGCTCCACTCATACCTTGATATTTTCATACAGGTTTTATAGTTCAGAAAGCAGGCAGGAGAAAATTAACTAGTTGACCAATGTCTCAAAGCCTGCAAGAGCTTATCTCTAGTCAGGATCTGTCTTATTTCAAAGCCAAATGCTCTCAATCATAACTGGACTCTTCTGAGTGTTAACTGTTCCTCACCCCCCCGAAACTGCTTTAAAAGAAAGGTTCAGGAAGATTATTTGCACATAAAATCAAAGTAGTATGCTGTGTGGGACTGTGGTGCTGGAAGCCCGCACATGGTGAGATGGAAGGCAGGCAGTGACTTAGCAGGAGAGGATGTTAGAGGTTACAGCGGGGTAGGGGGTGTGTAGGGACAACAGTGTCAAAAATTCAGAATCTGTAGTCTGTACAAAGAACCAGTAGCAGCTGTATGCCATTCCAATGGCAAAGCACAGAAAATGGTTCTGAGCGACTTTGCTTTAGTCATGAGCTCTTTTTTTGCAAACGATTACTCTAGTAAGGGATGGTAAAAAATGGCTTTTAACAGGCTAGGAAAGATATCTTCAAAGTATAGGATTTTGCACATTGCATTTAAAGACAGGCAAAATGGGAAGCGGGCAAGGAGACTGGACTGGCTAGTCCTACGTCAACTTGACACAAGCTAGACTTATCAGAGAGAAGGGAGCCTCAACTGAGAAAGGGCCTCCATAGGATGGGCAAGTCTAGAGGGTATATTTAAAGTTGGTGATTGCTGAGGGAGGGCCCAGACAATTAAGGTGGTCCTGGGTTCTATAAGAAAGCAGGCTGAAGAAGACATGTGGAGCAAACCAGCCATCAAGACCCTCCATGGTCTTTGCATCAGCTCCTGCCCTGTTTTTGAATTCCTGTCCTGACTTCCTTCAGTGATAAATGTGATGTGGAAGCATAAGTTGCTTTTGGTACTGGTGTTTCATCAATAACTCTAACTTAGACCTATAGTATCCTGATTTTTCCAAAACTGGGGTCTTGAAACTATATTAAAACCACCCCGTAGCTCACAGCAGAGCATGCATTGGAAAAAATCCCAGCAAACATCATGGACATGAACCTGCAAATTAAGAGCTCCCCTCTGCTCCAGGATCCCACTGAGCAAAGTGTGTCTGTCTACTGTGAATTTATGCTCTAAAATGTCCTTTATGTTGAGGTTTTTCTCTTGTATTTTACTTTTAAAAATTTACATTTATATATTTATTTGTTTGTTTATACATGGCTCAGTGGTTAAAGTTCTTGCCTAGCATGTGCAAAGGCTTGAATTTAATCCCCAGTCCAATAAAAATGTCTTGCTCAAGGCTTCTAAACTCCATTCCTGACTAAGAATCTATTGGACTCCACATACAAAGTTCAGAAGCCACTGTCTAAAGTCCTACACAAAGAGATGAGTGACAGCTCTCCTGTCCCAGCTATCTCTATTCTGTGCTGTATGAGTTACACTTTTCGTCTTCCCTAAGTGAGAAACTACTACTTCTCTTTGCTTCTTTAAGGTCTTGCTTTGTTTGTATCATGCTACATACTTGTAACAGCTTTGAAGTTAACATAAATAGATAGTTGTTTTGGAAATTCATTGTTGATTTAACTACCTAGTGGGAAATTGACTTACAATATCTTACAATGTCCCCCAATTGAATCTCAGAAGTATGGTTACTGGAAATACTACATATAATTAGAAGCTTGCCTGTCTCAAGCCTACTGATCTTATCTTATTTTAGATTGGGGGATGTGGGTGTGGGGGGTGGGGAAGGGGCAAGATGGATGTGGAGTGTAAGGGGTATGTGAGGGGGTTGTGGGGAATAGGATGGTTAGTGAGCAACTTCAGGGAATCACAGGGTTCTCACTCTTCTGCTTTGCAGTGTCTGGGTCACCTGTTCTAGTACCTAAACCACAAATTCATTATAGGAAACGGCAAATTACTGGGGATCAATGTGTGTGCAGTGTGACCAGTACAACGGAGCTGCCATGGGAATCACTGAAATGTCAGCAGCTCCTCTCTTCCTCCTGTCACTTTGTACTTACACACACACACACTCACATACACACATTCACACACACTCTCACACATACACTCACACACACACACTCACTCACATACACACACTCTCTCTTACACACACACACACTCACAATACTCTCTCACATATACACTCAAACACACACTCACTCACAGACACACACACTCACACACACTCACATGCACACACTCTCTCTCACACATACACTCACACAACTCTCTCACACATACACTCACACACACTCACAGACACACACACTCATACACACACTCACACACTCACACATACACTCACTCGCATACACACACTCTCTCTTAAACACACACACACTCTCACACATACACTCACACACACATTCTCTCTCTCTCTCTCACACACTCTCTCTCTCACACACACATTCTCTCTCACACACACACTCTTTCTCACACATACACTCTCACACACACACTCACACACAGAGACACACACACTCACATACTCTCTCACACACAAACACACACATTCTCACACACAAACACAACACTCTCACACACACACACAGACCCACACTCTCTCTCTCTCTCACACACACACACAGACACACACTCATGGCATGTCAGTGCTCCTTTGGGACATGACCTTTCCTCCAGAGGAAGCACAAGAGACAGCTTTCATTGCATTCAGAAGAAAAGGTTGGATTAAGCCCAGCAAGGACCGAGGTCTCCCACTTGTTTAAAAGTTACTTTGCCTGAAATCAGCTGGGAAACAGAACTAAACAGGAAGTGTTAGAGGTGGGAAAAAACCAGGAGCTCTGTGGCTGGGGTTCTCTGAGCTGGATTATGGAGATTATCTGCTCAGTTTCTTTTTAAAAGCAGTATGAGCATGATCCTTGTGCAGCAGCTGTTTTAATTGACATCGCTGAGATTCACAAGTCACTCAGAATCTAGGGAGGCAGCAGGTGACAGATTTTGATATTCAACTTACTTACTTTGTAAATAAATACATGTTTCATCTTTATGGGCACTCAGAGGTGTTGATTATTACAACATTTGAATGAATGAGCATAGAGACCAAATTCTCTGTAAATCACTGCAATATATTCACATTGTACACTGAGAATATGAATACTTTTATTTGATGAATATATTTCAATGGAAGAGGTAAACACACCTCTAGTTTAAATGAAAAAAATGCAGTTCAACTCGATATTTATATTATCCCAATAAATGTTTGCACTATCAGATGAAATGACTATTTCCCAGGGTCCTAACTCAGTCATGTTGTGTGCTTAGACATGGCTCATTGATGTCACCAGATATAAACGTAGGGCAAGGTTTTGGGATTTTTGACTTTGGAGCTATAGTCTGAGATATAAGGACTCAGATGTTTAGATTTTTGTGCTGTCAGATTCTAACATAGAAATAAAGACATGATTTGAATGAACTGCAAGAGATTGTGGAATAAAGGACATATTGATGTGAAATGGGCAGTCAGAGTTACATGGTGTGTACTTTTCTTAGGCAATTTCATAAGAAAAAGCCCAGGGGCCAGATGTGGGGGTACACATGTTTAATACTAGCACTTGGGAGATGGAGGCAGATGGCACTCTATGAGTTCAAAACCAGCTTGGTCTATGAGTTCTAGTCCATCCAGGGTTAGAGACCAAAGGTACTAGGCTAAGGGAACAGGACCCAAAGATCAGTGATTTGGCAAGTGTGAATTGTTCCTAGAATTTCCATGCTTAAGGGTGTTAATAGTGTAAAAATTTAGATGGAGTCTACCAGGCGATGAGGACCAGCAGATATCTGAGACTCATTCCCAAGCATCTCAAACATTTATGGGTCCAAGAGAAATCCAGCTTGGAGACATATCAAGTTTGTCTTCCACATTCTCCATGCTTTGGAGGACTTTTCTGGGGTTTGGTTCTTTTTTATGTGCTCTCAGGTGTCATCTGCAGGAACTCCATCACCTCCTTTAAGGCATGTTTCTTATTGGTCTGGAGATCACCAATTAGGCCAGACTGGCTGGTTAGTGATCCCCAGAGACCTTCCTCTCTCTGTCTCCCCAGATCTGCTGTGACAAATCCCCTCATTTTCAAGGTAAGTGGTTTACTTATTGAGCCTCCCCCAGTCCTGAGGGTTTATCTATATTCATAACTTTTAAAAGATATAGCATTTTCCTGTGATGTGTCAGCCATCAGCTTTAGGGTATCTCTTTTTAAAGGTATATTTATTTTACTTTTCATGCATACATAAAAATATAAATATATATTTAATTAATTTTTCATTTGCCCACATATATGCATATGTACAATATGCATGTTTGGTGCCCATGGATGTTAGAAGAAGGCATCAGATCCCTTGGTGCAAATGGCTGTGAGCCACCATGTGGATGCTGGGATCTGAATTTGGGTCTTTTGCAAGAGCAACAAAGGCTCTTAATCACTGAACCATCTCTACAACACCATTAGGGTGTCTCTTTGGGATTCATAAATGACAAGTAGTCCTATTGTTATGTTTTAAAGATAGAGAGCTGGGAATTTAAAGATGATATAGATTTTTTTTTTTGAGACATGGTTTCTCTGTATTGCTTTGGAGCCTGTCTTAGAACTTGGTTTGTAGACTAGGATGTCCATGAACTCACAGAGATCCACCTGCCTCTGCTTCCCAAGTGCTGGGATTAAAGGCGTGAGCCACCAATGCCCTGCAATGATATAGATTTTAGAATTCAGTATATTTTCTAATTCTTTCTATTCTGTTTTGTCAGTAAGGTTAAAGAACATGGGAGAGTGACAGGTCAGTGTGTGTGTGTGTGTGTGTGTGTGTGTGTGTGTGTGTGTGTGGTGTCTACATGCAGAAAGCTTGTTAGGTAGATAAGTAGGCATTTGCCTATTACTAAGGATTAACTATGTGGCAGCCTTTATATTTCATGAATATAATCTTATTTGGACCTTAAGACTCTATGAGATGGTTATTATAATTCCTTTCATGTAAATTAGCAATGAATGACCTTTGGAGAGAAGACATAACTTGATCAAGATCTCAGAACAGGCAGGTGACAGATAAATGACCAGTGTCTATGTCTGTGTAACTTTGAAGGTAGTACTTCCAGCTGTCTGGCTTCACTGTTCCCAGACAGTAACACCAGTCTATATGGCCTTTCCATGGATGCTAACAGATTAAAAAACAGACAGGTATGAGTTTTATCTTTTCTTTATCTCTCCTTCCTGACCTCCTGATTTCTCCTATTCCCATTCCTTTCCATCCCACAAGTAGCAAGAAATGTGAAGAGTGCAATAAACCTGAGATTGACCTAGTAAGTCCACAACTGAAAAGTCACTTGGATGTTGGGAATGGACTGGTCCCTGTATGGTCCTCAATGGTCTGCTCCTTTTTAAACTTATTACAAGAATGTCAAACTGGCAAATCTTATTCTGTATTATCATGAACAACTTTAGGTCATGATGAGAACTCTTGTCAAGCTTCATTCATGACATGAATCTAAAAGGGTAATAATTATGATCTGGGAACATTCTCACAAGCCCAAGTCCACTACGAGTTTAACTAAGCAGAAACAATTACTAACCTTGATAAGCCAACCACACTGATGAACGTGGACCTCAGGCCCTAAGCATGATAGCCTTTAGAACAGGAATATAATTTTGCTTAGCAGACTCTACAATGTAAAACTTATAATCATGAGAGAGAAAAGCAATGGGTTAGCTATTAAAAGGTGTTTCTGTGCCTAACTTGACCAAAGACTTTGAAAAAATAGCTTTTCATTTCTGGATTGTCTTCTCCTCCTTCTTTTTATTGCTTAGTGTTTTGAGATAGGTTCTCATAGCCCAGGCTGGCTTCAAACTGGCCTTGAGTTCCTTATCCTCTGCCTCCACCTTTCAAGCACCGGGGTTATAGGCAAAGCCAATAGTACTAATTTTTTGCCTTTTGTAAAAGGAGTTGAGCTTAATGACATAGTTGTTTTGGTTGACATATTGTAACTTTTTTTGACATATTGTAACTTTGATTGAAAACATATTAACTAGGGGCTGGAGAGATGGCCCAGTACTTAAGAGCACTTGCTTGCTCTTGGAGGGAACCCTGGTTTAGTTTCTTTTACTCACATAGCAGCTCAAAAACATCTGTAACTCTACTTCTAGGGGATCCAGTGCCTTCTTCTCACCTCTGTAGGCACCTTGCATATACATGGTCCACACATTTACATCTTGACAACCATAACAATACATAATAACAATAACACATAATAATAAAACAAGTAATTATTTACAAAAAAGAAAAAGAAAATAGGTCCAAGCCTGGTATTTCATGCTTTTAATCACAGCACTTGGGAGGCAGAAACATGTGCATCTCTATGAGGTCTAGGTCAGCTAGGGCTACAGGGACCTTGTCTCAAAGCCAACAAACTATATAACAAATAAATTAGTCAGCCCAATCCTGTAAGATGATTTACTTTGTACCATATAGAAATTTGGCTGATTAAGTGCTATTAATATAATCAGACAATCAAATGGTTACATAGAAAGTGTTGAGTACATAAAAATACAGAGAATACAATGAAAAGAATTCTTGGTGGCAAGAGTGGGATTTTTATTTTTCAAGGGGTATGAGTTTTCTCTGTAGTCTCCTCATGGCTGACTTCATCTCTTGGTTCCTCAGAGTGTAGATCAAGGGGTTGAGCAGAGGGGAGATGACTGTGAAGGTGACAGAGATGGCTTTATCTGTGGGGAGGGCAGCGAAGGGTCTAGCATAGACGTAGATGCAGGGCACGAAATGTAGGGTAACCACAATGATATGTGAGGTGCAGGTGGAGATGGCTTTCTTCTTGCCCTCCTCTGCCTGATGTCTCAACATCATCAGGATGACCATGTAGGACACCAGCAGGAAGATAAACCACAGGGTAGTGACCAGACCATTGTTTGAGATCATCAGGAGCTCAAGGACAAAAGTGTCAGTGCAAGCAAGTTTGAGAACCTGTGGGACATCACAGTAGAAGGTATCAAGAACATTGGGTCCACAGAAAGGAAGTGGTAGCAAGAGGGAGATCTGCACAATGGAGTGAACAAAGCCCCCCACCCAGGAGGCCATGATGAGGGCGGTGCACCGTCTATTACTCATGATGGTCACATAGTGCAGGGGCTTGGAGATGGCCACGTAACGATCAAATGCCATCACAGAGAGAGAAAAATGTCTGCCCCACCAAGCAGGTGGAAGAAAAACATCTGCGTCATGCACTTAGTGTAGGAAATTGTCTTTTTGTTTGATAGAAGGTCCACCAAGACCTTAGGCGCTGTGATGGAGGAGAAGCAGATGTCCAGGATGGCAAGGTTTCGGAGCAGGAAGTACATGGGTGTGTGGAGCCGAGACTCAAAGGTCACAGTAATCATGATAAGGAGATTCCCCAGCAAAGTTGTCATGTATACAAAACACAAAACAAGGAATAAGACCAGGCTCAGGTGTGGGGACTGAGTAAGACCCAGAAATATAAACTCTTTTACTCTGGTGTCATTTCTCAACTCCATTGAGTCATGATTTTTCTTTCTTGTACATCTTGGAAAAATTAAGAATATTATTTTAGCAAGTGTTACCATTTATTTACTAAATTCAGATTCTTAGAGGCCAATATCAGAATCGAAAGCTCACAAGGTGCCATTATCACATGGATTGCTTCATCAGGGTTATTGTAATTTTCACTATAATATGTCCTAAATGAATGACACTTTATTACACAAGCATGCATTAAATTATTTACATTTGTAAATCACAAATATTTTTAGGATGTATAATGTTTTATTTATATAAGCTGTAAGTATTCAAGCAGAGGTGGATGATGAATATTCAGATGTGGATTATTTGTAGTTTGAGAGATATAGAGTTAATTTTATTTTGTGTGTAATAAGACAGTGACTGTTTTGTACAACAAGGACATTTTGTATTCATAAAGAAAATTTCTAGATTGGATACTTCAATTAAATGAATAGCCCCAAGGACTTCTACTTACCAGACAATGCCCTTTGAGTTGAATTCTACAAGAATTAATTATGAATTTCATTCCATGACAAATTAGAAAAATTTAAGATCATCATTCTCCTCTATTGCTTTCTTCCTTAGGAGCAATTCATTATTTACTCCTTTCAGTAAGCTTAGGTGGCAGAGTAGCTTCTCAGCTATGGGAAAACAATGCTATTCTGAGTTCTTTTATTCATTATTTTAGCTTCTTCCTTAAGATTCATTCTTTTCTTGATTTGTCATTGTTGCACAGTGGCCTGTATATAGTCAAGTGTACATCTTAAGCCTTGATTTGTGCCTTGTCATGATCACAACAGTTAAGACAGTGAGCATATCTAGTATGCCAAAAGAGACTCTGTGGCCTTTCCTGTACCCAGTCACTATCTCTTGTAGTCCAAGCACTGTGCTCTGTTGTTATACACCAGTTTGCATTGTCTAGAATTTTCTGTAAATTAAATCCACAATTTGTATCCATTTCTTTCCTGGCTTCTTTTGCTCATGAAACTCACCCATGGTTTGTGCACACCACCTTTTTTTTCTTCATTTTTATCATGTGGAGACAGCACAGAGTATTTAAAGATTTCCTTGATGAATATTTCTGGTCTAGTTTTTTTTTTTTTTTTTTTTTTTTTTTGACTGTTATACGTACAGTTCTCTTAGGGAAGTAGCTAGGGATGGAATAGCTATAATTCTTAACATCCATGAATAGGAAATCAACCATCCCAATTAAAAAGTAGAACAAGTGAGGTGAATGTGGTGGTGCACACCTTTAATCCCAGCACTTGGGAAGCTGTGGCAGAGGCAGGCGCATCTCAGTGAACTTGCGATAGAGAATGCTCCAGGCCATCTATAATTACATAGTGAGGCCCCTTAAAAAAAGTGAATTAAAACTACAGTGTGAATAAAATCATGGTATAAATATAAGCAACACACATGCATTAGAGTAACTAATGTAAAAAAGACCGACATATCAAGAGTGGGCTGAAATCGTGGTGGGGATGTGAAATAGTAAAACTACTTTTGAAAATGGGAAGTTTCTTGAAATATAAAATATATGCTCACCATATAATTGTGTTGCTGTTTTAGTTCTTTTTTTTTATTTGAGGAAATCTTGGAATGGTCCTTAATTTCTTCTGTGTTTATCTTCACTTTTCTCTTACTATAGAAAGGAAGAAAGAAGGGAAGAAAGAAATAAGGAGAGGCAAAGTTCATTCTTTTTCTTCCACTTTGGAGTATGTTTTTCAGTTACAATGAAGATTTTTGTTTCCATATAACTCATGTTCCCTTCAAGGTTTTTCTTCTTTATGCACTATTCTCTAAAGCCAATTTAATTAGGAAGACTGAAAGCAAACTACCCAAAGTGTCCTAACAACCAAATTACTGCATTCATCTGGGCTCAGTTTCTACATTTGTCATTTGCCAACAATGGTACCCTCTTTCTATCATTTTCATAAGTATTAAATGAATGAATTAATGTAAGACACCAGTGTTTAAAGCATACCTAATTGACAGGAGATGTGATTATATGTGTGTTAAAGAAAAACTGTGCTTACCACTCACATTTGTACAGATTTCTTCAAACATGCCAGTATCTTAGAGGAACTGTGTATTTCTCAGGGCACATATATCCTAAAACAACTATATCAGAACACACCCTATTAATGAAGTTAGGACTCACACTTCTTTCAGAGGCAGTGGATATTACGGAATGTGGTGGGCATCACATGTAAAAAGAACACATGCTTAGTTTAAGTTCTTATCTGGTGTCATCTAAGCAGATCAGAAGTTGCTCAGCAGGGCTTCTGGAGCAGGAGCCACTGAGATTTAAGATATGGTTTTGTTTATGAGAGACAGATAAGTATGTGGCCTCACTGAGTCTCCATTTGTGTGGAATGCAGATTATGGTGCAGGGAAACTGTGGATGAAGGTTAGAATAACATGTAAAGGTCTTCACATATAGCTTGGTTATCTAGTACAAGCTATGCTGAGTTTACTTAGCTCAGTTAAGTGGTAACTGAGCTGTAAATGCTTGGCTTAAGAGAGATGGTCACTAGAAAAATACCAACTCTGTATAGTTAACAGAAACATTATGAAGATCATCTTAGCCATCAGAACCTTCCATTTTTACCCTCATCTACACAGCATGCCATGGTCTGTGGGAAGCAAGAAGGCAGGCCATAATTCAGATTAAGGAGTTTTATGTTCAGAAACCAGTTTTTCTTTAACCTCCTCCAACTTATACTCCATCCTATGACTTTTAACCCACTCAATTATTTGGCATATATTGATAGAGTCTTGATAGAGTTCTAGGTTATTCAAGAATAGAGTCTATATACAGTGGGAGAAAATAATTAAAACCTAACAGTTATTTGTGAATGAAAGAGCCACCTTAAAACAGATGAGACACTATGTTTGATAAAAGGAGGATTTTCCAATAATGTGTGCAGAACAACTGCATGGAGGAGGTGATGACTATATTGGAGTCCACGGGAATGGGGAGAAGGTGGGCGAGGGGATAATTTGGGTACTGAAAGCTGCTTGTGGCCTGGAGTTTTTTTCTTGGAAGAATTGGTTTGAACACAAAGGTATTGGATGGTAGAGGGAAAGAAATCAGTGCTATAACTTTTTTTTTTGCATATTTTAAGGGCTATAGGTGCTATTTTTATTGGTGTTTTAAAATTTATTTTCTTTCTTTATTTACTTATTATTATTGTTGGTGTGCATGTGCATGGTGTGTGTGTGTGTGTGTGTGTGTGTGTGTTTGAGAGAGCGAGAGAGCGAGCGAGCACTGCAACATATAGATACAAGGGGACAAGTTTGTGTAGCTGGTACTCTCTTTCCACTTTTAAGTGGGTTCTGGGGATTGAACTTAAGTCATCCGGCTTGCACAGGAAGCTGTGCATCTCTGCTGAGCCATCTCTCCGGCTCCTTGTATTAGTCTTTCAAGTTGTTTGAAGGTTTGAGATATATTATTTCTATATTTAAGTTAAAATTTAGAATTATCTCTATAGATTTCAGTCAGAGGAGATTCACCTACACAGACAAAATATGCCTGAGGGGGGAAAATTCTAGTACATCTCAAGAAGTTTCTTGCAACAAATAATACTTTTCCTTGCATTCTGAACCAATCTCCTCTCCATGCATCTCATTTCACAGTGTCCTCTCTGTAAATATTTCTAACCTATGTAATTTGCTACCGAATGTTCTCTGAAATGTAGGATCTTTTGTACACACATTATTTGGGTGTTTACATTCAGATTTTAACACATCCCACTCTTACCTTCTCACAGGATATTTGTACACACAGAATACCACAGACTCATGGGACTATAGAATTCCATTACTTACCTAAGATCTTTGAACTTTTTTCAAGAACTCCAGCATCTTAAGCAATGTTCACATGAAACCTGGAGATTGTTTGCTTCAGGAGACTCTCTTAGGAACCTTCTGAAGGCCACTGATTTCAGTAGCCTTCCCTTTCATTGATGTGACAAAGGGCAGACTCCAAGAATGACATTTTGTTGGCTCTTCCATTGCTATACTGTGTCCCATCATATTTGCTGATTTCTAAGTCCCAGAACTAATGTGAGAATTATCAGGGGGATTATAGTGGATGTAACTATGTAAGAGTTCTGTTGATCATGAGGTGGTTTCAGTGGGAGTAATTAAGATGTTCTTAAGTGACGGATGCTTTGGAATACACAATTTGTATATCATCTAAAAGTGTGAATTGTCTGTGTTCCAACTCAAATAGAAAAAGAGGTTTGGGAGAAGATTGGGGGGAAGGCCCTCTATACTTCATATCTCAGCAGTTTTGTTCACAGGACATCCTCTATGTTGGGAGGGGGTTGAAATAGTATGAAGTAGTATAGGGTCTTGTGGAAAGCTTTCTTGTTGGATTATCTTTGGACCACCAGCCCACAAATAATGCCACAGAGACTTATTATTAATTATGAAATCCTGGCCTTTAGCTCAGGCTTGTCTCAACTAGCTCTTACAGCTTAAATTGACCCACATTTTAAAAATCTATGATCTGTCATGTGGTGTTACCTCTGTTCCATCTTGCACCTCTTTTCTTATTTTCATGTCTGATTGATGACTCTGACTTTCTTCTTCCCAGAGTCCCCTCTGTCTCCAGAAGTCTTGCCTAATCTCTTCTTGCCTAGCTATTGGCCATTCAGTGTTTTATTAAACCATTCAGAAGGTACCTTGACAAAGACACATCTTCACAGTGTAAGCAAATATTCCACAACAGGAACTACTTAAACTAAGAAAAAAAATTAATAAAGCATTATAGCAAGATGGCTACACAGCAACGAATATGAGTCCATTCAATAGCTATCTTGATTGTTTGGTCACCTTTAGGATATAAATGTTTTTAGACAGTGGCCTTGCATAGGCCCTGAAACTCACTATGTGGACCAGGCTGACCTGGAACTTACAGAGACCTGCTTGTCTCTTCCTCTGTGCACCATCATGCTTGGCAGAATCTGTAATTTTAAGGCCCTTTACCCTAACTGCTGCCAATAATTGCTTTCCTTGTAGGTCAATGGCACAGAACTGCCTCATGGCTTCTCCTTCCTTTGGCCCCAGCCAGCCTCCAGGTAGCTTTGCTCAATTTCCATCTATGGCTGGAAATCTCCCTGAATTGCACTCAGAGTCCAGACCCAACTGTTGCTTCCCAGTTGCAATTGGAATTAAATCCAGTAGATGCAGCAGTGTCCCAGTTCACAAGATGGAGTCCTTACCTTTGCAGGAATACTTGTGGAAGAAGAGTTTAGATTCAGGGTTAACACAGTCACAACAACACAGGTATTTACACCTGCATGACTCATTGAAGGTATCTCTTTCAAGATGACAGATCCTCCTATCCAACTTAAATTGAGTAAACAAATGTAAGAGGTACCCCTCAATAGCAGCTGGCAGGACATTGATTTTCAGTATTACTCCAGTCTCCAACATCACCCTCTTCCCACTGTTAAAAGCTTTAGGGATAGATATGGAATGCTTTGAGAAACATTTTGATGTGAAAGTAAGAACAGTATTCATTGAGGTTTCCAGGATACCAGGTATTTTGAATAGAAGAAAAAAACCCCATAAATTTTAGGGTATATTTACTGCAGATTTGCAAGAAAATTCTTGTGTATCTCACATAAAATTTCACCATTAATGTCACCATGATTCTTTTGTCAGGACCAATGGGCAACATACTGAAAAAATTATTGTTAAGTAAAAAGTCCATACATTATTTGGGTTTTGTTAGTTCTTTTCTAACTCAGGATCATATCCAAGGTACCAGATTACATGTAATGGTCACGTCTCTTTGGCTCTATGAGGCTCAGACAGTTTCTCAGACTTCTTTTGCTAAACAGCATTAGAGAGAGCTGCTCAGGGGTTTTGTAGAATGTCTCTAAATTTGAGTTAGTGTCAGGTTTATTTTCTCATTGTTAGACAAAAATGATGAATCTAGGGATAAGGAATATAAATAACATCATTCTTATCCAGTCATATCAAAGGGCATGTACACTGTGGCCATAGTCTATCAATGATCCTTTTAACTTTAAATTCTGTATATAGGTAATATTTTTCAGGCCTCTTCAGGTCTTTACTTTCATTGCCACCTTTTTGTCTACATGGAGGAGATTATCCCTAACTCTCATCCCTGGAATTGGGAGTTAGACCACACATCCTTGAGGTCTTTGCAATTATTTGAAATTCTGCACGCAAACATCTGAATTTACTTACATATTTAAATATTTATGTGTACATGGACTCAAAGGTATTTGTTTTCTGCTTTGAGCAATAACTCAACAGTGTCATATATGTTTTGTTGCTTAGGTTGTCTCTATTTGCATCATTGAACAATGAATCACTGAGATTGTCTTTGAAGGTGAGTCTAGCTTGAAACAAAACTAACTATCATAGTGGGCTTTACATTAAAATTCCTCAATTGAAAATGATTTGTAGGAGAAACTTAATTTGGATTTGTTGCTTCATACATGTGATAACCTCACGGAAGATATTGTAAAGTTCTAGAGCCCCTGGTGCATTGTGCTTCTAATATGTGTCTTAATTCTCCCCTTGGTCACAGTACTGGAAAGTCTAAGTGTCTATTGATTCAGTTTCCTCTATTCCTTACAAGGTTGTGTTTCAAAAGAAATATTCATTTTCCAGCTAACAAGTTTGTTTTTACATTTTCTTTTGTAGCATGAAATATCATACCAATGAGATCTTTGAAAGTCAAGCGTGTCTTAGTAAAAACAGAAAAACTAGCCAGAAATCAGTAGATTGTATGTGCAAACATTGTCAAAGGTGGTGATGGGCAGGAGATGTTTACTTGTCTGTTCCATTATAAAGTCCTAGTGTTTTCCTGAGTCTCCTCATGGCTGACTTAATCTTCTGGTTCCTCAGAGTGTAGATCAAGGGGTTGAGTAGAGGGATGATAACTGCATATGACAGAGATGGCTTTATTCCTGGGGAGGGCAAACACAAAGACGCAGAGTGCAAAGTGCAGGGTTATTACATTAATGTGGGAGGTGCAGGTGGAGATGGCTTTCTTCCTGCCCTCCCCTGACTGAGACCTCAGCAATAATAATATGACCATGTAGGACACCAGGAGCAAGAAAAACCACAGTGTGGTAAGCATCCCATTATTGGAAATCATCAGCAGCTCCAGGACAAAAATGTCTGTGCAGGCAAGTTTGATGACCTGGGGGACATCACAGTAGAAAGTGTCAAGAACATTGGGTCCACAAAATGGAAGTGTCAGCAAGAGAGAAATCTGCACAATGGAGTGGACAAAGCCTCCTGCCCAGGAGGCCACTATTAAGCCAATGCAACGGCCTCTGCTCATGATGGTCACATAGTGCAAGGGCTTAGAGATGGCCACGTATCGATCTAGAGCCATCACTGAGAGAGAAAACACATCCACCCCTCCAATAAGGTGGAAGAAAAACATCTGAGTGAGACAGCCATTGAAAGAGATGGTCTTTCTGTGTGAGAGAAGGTCCACCAGAACCTTGGGTGCAGTGATGGAGGAAAAGCAGATGTCAGCAATAGACAAATTCCTGAGCAAGAAATACATGGGGGTGTGAAGGCGAGACTCACAGGTCACAGTGACCATGATGAGAAGGTTCCCCAGCAGAGTTGTCACGTACACCAGGAGAAGGAAAAGAAGCAGCAGCACACTCACTCCTTAATGCTGGGTCATATAGGTACATATATATATGTATACATATATATGTTCAACATATTGAGTCAATTATTTCAATATATAATTATATTGAATGTATTTCAGTATATAAAAGTGTATTTCAATACATAATATAATATATTTTAACATATGAATATTCAATTATATTGAATCAATAAACTCAATTTATATACTGAAATGAATGTAGTTGTCTACATTTTAAAGAATATTACATGCAAAATCATTCAATAATTCTTTGTTTACAGAGCACTATTGGGAATGAAAATATAGCATATAGTGACACTTAGGTGGCATTTTTACAAAATAAAAATTATGAAGAGCATTAGTGGCTGGGATAATGTCATAGTGGGTGAGAACACTTGCTTTGCAGGCATGAGAATTCAAGTTAGTCTGTTAGCTCAAGCACTGAGAGTGGAGACAGGTGAATTTCGATGGCTATGTAGAATTTCCTGTTCACCAAGGGACCTCTTTCTCAAGGCAATAAGACAGAGAGCAACCGAGGAAGATGGATTGATGGGAAATGCCATTCTGTAAATATGTTTCTCATACTGGTTAATGAATAAAGCACTGTTGGCCAATAGGAAAGGAAGATAGGAGGGACTAGGAAACAAGGAGGAAATAAGAAGGAGTAAAGAGGAGTCAAGATGGAGAGTCTGGAGAAAGCAAAATGCCGGCTGGCTCCCTGGTAAGAAAAATACATAGAACAGCAGAAATGGGTTAATACTTAAGACAGAGCTAGCTGATAAGAAACTAGTACCGGGCCAACAGATTATATCAAATACAAAAGAACTTTGGGGACACACCCCCCATGGGGTGATGCTCCCTTAACCTAGAGACAGGAGAGAGGGGCCTAGCTCCTGCTGCAAATGACTTGACAGATTTGGATGGCCTCTCCTGCAGGGGATCACCGTACCTGTGGAGTTGGGGGGTGAATGGGATGGGAGGGTGGTCGAGGAGCATAAGAGGGTGGGAGAGAGGGAAAGAGGGAGGGGGGAGAAGGAACTGGGATCTATATGTAAAATAAAAATAAAATAATAAAAAATGATTTTTCCTTTTTTAATTTAAATTTGAAACAAGGTTGTTTTACATGTCAATCCCAGTTCCCTCTCCCTCCCATCTTTCCCTATGGCCCCTACTAAACCCCAGCCCATCCCAGGAGGTGGGAGGGGTGAGGCCTTCCATGGTGAATCTTCAAAGTCTGTCATATCATTTGTGGCAGGGCCTAGGCTCTCCCTCATGTGTGACAAAGGTTTAATTTGATGCTTTGGTGCCAAACTTCTAATACAGTAACTGAGCCCTTTCTCCATTTGTTTTGCTTTAGTAAAATCTTTTCAACTCTCCTAGTGAGTTACACCATTTGCAGGGTCAAAGAGCCTGACTTTCTTAACAGCTTGAAGTGAAAAGACAAACTTCAAGTTAACTATCCCTATTTGTTATAATTATTATGTTGTTTTCTACACTGTCCAGGAAGATGCTTGGAAAAAACACATAGGAGATTCTTCAAATTTTCTGGAAGATGACTTATTTTCATTAAAGGGAGAATCCAAGTTTACATTGAGTGGGGGAAGCAGTACAGAGACTTTGGTAGGAGAGCACTTTTTAAAAACTTCTTCCCTATTCTGCCCTCAACTCACTGAATGATGGGGGCTTTCATCAACTGTGACCCTGTAGATGATATCAATCAAGGGGGAGGAGGAAGCTGGGCAGGTGTTGGGAGACTCACAAGAGAGTAGCAGCACAGAAAGTTGTAGCTTCCTGGGTCTTAATGTGCATGTCCCAGTTTTAGCTTCTGCCTAAACATAGGGTCCAGTTGGAGATCTGCTTCCCTCTTGAACTGCGTTCCTCTTTCATCTCTACTGTCCGCACCACCATCAGATCCATTTGCATGTTGCTGAGATAAAGCAGTTGCAGCATGATATTGCCCTTGGGAGTCTCCTCATGTCAAAGGCTAAGGTTGTAATATATATATGTCTGTATGAAGAAGAGGCTTTTACTTATTCCCTAAATAGGAAGAAAGGAAGAAAGAGATGAAAAGCAAGCTCATTTCTCCAAACTCACAATAGTACACTGGGAGACTGAATTGTTTAGCTCCAAAGCCATTGCACTTGTTACAATCCAGCAGGATTGAACTAAATTTCCAACTCAAGTTTAGATGAAAGACAATAGAAAACAGTCCAGGGTGAGCTATTTGTTTAAAAAGCCACAGTGTTCCAGATAAACAAGGACCAGGTACACCTACCTGCAGCACTGCAGTAACACTGTGCAGAAGAAACTGATGTTTCCCGAAGTTAGATTCAATTGCATTCCTGATGCCATGTTTATTAGCAAATGGGAATGCATATATTCAATGGGCCATTCACTCTTTTCTCTCATAGTTTATGATGCTTGCGGCAAGGTTGGGACAGGACTTATTCATACTTATTTATTTGTTCATTTTGATAACTTTTAATTTAAATGAAACAACCTTGTTCCACATGTCAATCCCAGTTCCCTCATCCTCCCCTCCTCCCCTGTCCTTTTACCAACCCCCATCTCATTTGCTTTTTGCTCCCCAGGGAGGGTGAGGCCTTCCATGGGGGATCCTCAAGTCTGTCATATAATTTGGAGCAGGGCCTAGGCCCTCCCTTATGTGTCTAGGCTGAGAGAGAGTATCTGTTTATATGGAATGGGCTCCCAAAATCCATTTGTATACTAGGGTTAAATACTAATCTACTACCAGAGGCCCCATAGACTGTCCAGTCCTCCTAACTAACACCCACATTCAGGGGAGTTGGGCTGGTCCTATGCTAGTTTCCCAGCAATCAAACTGGGGTCTATGAGCTCCCTCTTGTTTAGGTCACCTGTCTGTGAGGGTTTCTCCAGCCTGGTCTTGACCCCTTTGCTCATCACTCCTCTCTCTCTGCAATTGGATTCCAGGAGTTTGGCTTAGTGTTTAGCTGTGGGTGTTTGCTTCTGCTTCCATCAGCTATTGGATGAAGGCTCTAGGATGGCATATAAGGTAGTCATCAATCTCATTATCAGGAAAGGGCATTTAAGGTAGCCTCTCCACTATTGCTTAGATTGTTAGTTAGGGTCATCTTTGTAGATCTCTGGACATTTCCCTAGCGCCAGATTTTCTTTATACCTATAATGGTTCCCTCTATTATGGTATTTCTTTTCTTGCTCTCCTCAATTCTTATCTTGACTCAATCCCCCTGTTCCCTCATGTCCACCTCTTCCCTCCTCTTCTCTCCTCTTTCTCCTAACTCCTGCTACCCTCCCCCATGCTCCCAATTTGCTCAGGAGATCTGGGACAGGGCTTATTCTAGCAACACACACACTCACACTCACACACACTCACACACCTGTGAATGCATGTAACAAAGGTGTGCTGAAGCAGTATTCAGTCTGATGGAAAACACCAGTACTTAAATGCACCAGTAGCTGTTGGAGCCAGTGCTGGCCCAGCACATTGGTAGAGCAGAGCCTTATCTAGGGCTGGTTCTGAAAGGTTACCAGAAGAGATAAAGTTTTCCTTATAGGCTGGATGACTTTCTAGGAATAGGAGCAGAAATGTATAATACATAAAAAGAATTCATAGAAGGCTGATCAGTTGTGCATAACATGACTATGGAGAGATCACCAAACCTGTGATGCAGCTGTACTATAGGATAGCATGGGGAGAAAGGAGATTTTAATTTTTATTAGCCACAGACAATGACTTGCCTTATTAACTCAGTAGTAAATATGTTCTTATTACATTCCAAGGTTCTTAGGTATTTTTCTTTTTTTGGTCAACTAACAACTGACCTAAGCCTACTGTACTCTGGTTTCATGCAAGATTGTAACATGTTTCTTCATGGGGAGTGGAAACAATGAATTCCCTTGATAATTTGTCCCTCAGCTCTGACTCATGCTTAGTAGCAGATGGTGGAGAAAGTTCTGAGAGCTGTGATGGAATTTTGCAGTTCTTGTTTGAGGATGGAGATCAGGAAAGGCAGTGACCTACTGCACTATACTTGCCTGGTCATGCTTCTGCCTTTTCCTCCCCTTTGGATGGAGCTCCTTTGGTGATGGGATTACAGTAAGTGAGGGACATTGAATAAGCTAATGACTGGGTGCTGGAGGGATGGTTCAGCAGTTAAAGGTATACATTGTTCATGCAAAGGACCTGAGTTTGGTTCTCAGCATCTTGTTGGGCAGCTCACAAACACCTGAAACACTTCTGGGGTCCAGTGCTCTCTTATGGTCCACATGGTCACTCACACACATGCATATACACAAACACACAGATAAGTAATAATAAGTCTTATTAAAGAATAATGTTATGTTTTTATAAGCTGTTATTGGTGGTTTCAGAGAATTATAGGGTCTTATGTTGCCCAACATGGCTCTGAAATTTCCACCCTCTTGTTTCAGCCTCTCAAATATTGTTATTAGAGGATTATTATACCACACTCAGCATTAAGGAAGTTTTAGGATTGTAATATATTTTTCTGTACACACTTGTACACAGAATAATTTTTGAAATGTTCAAATATATTTAGATAAATGGGTGGAAATGAACAAAATTATGCTAAGCAAAATAAACCAGACACAGAAAGATGAGTTGATCATTGTCTTAAGTAGGGTTTCTGTTCTGTGAAGAGACACTATGACCACAACAACTCTTATAAGGAAAACTTTAATTGAGGCTGGCTTACAGTTCAGAGGTTAAATCTATTATCATCATGGCAGGGAGCATGGTGCCACACAGGCAGATATGGTGCTGGAGAGGAAGCAGAGTTCTACATATGGATCTGCAGGCAGTAGGAACAGAGTAGGCCATTGGGCCTGGCTTGAGCTTCTGAAACCTTAAAGCCCACCCCCCCAGTGACATACTTCCTCTAACAAGGCCACACATACTTCAACAAGGCTATACCTCCTAATAGTGTTGCTCCCTATGGGCTTATGGGGGCCATTTTCATCCAAACCACAACAATCATGTTCTACCTTTTGGGTATGGAGGGTAAAAAAATGTTCTGAAAGTAGAATAGTTATTAATGGAGGTTGAGAGGGATGTGTGTGCACATGTGTATGTTTGTGTTTGTGTGTATTAAGGGTGGATAAAAAGAGGCTGGATTTAGTGCATGCTGCAAGCTTATGTAATACCACATTAAATCCTATTAATAATTGTAATTAATACATGTTAAAATTAATATGTGTAACTATACATTTGTTGATATTGCTAGTGTGTTTGTAGTTTAAGAGAATCATTTGTGCACATTAAAAGATATAATTCATGATAAAAAGTGAGACATGACTGTTACTTTGCAGATCTTTGTTGCTAAGCCTGCCTATTTTTGAATTCTAAGTCAAAAATAATAACTTTGATTTTTCCCCTTTCTACTCTGTTTTTGGACTCTGACCAAGACCCTAAGCATACTTTTTCTGATACTCAGGGTTTCCCACATTTTCTCTGAAGATCCCCATTAACAGCTTTTTGCAGCTCTCTATGGCTTGCTCTAACTCAAAGGCAGGACTGCCTCTCTCTTTCATCCCTTCTTCCTGCAGCTGCCAGGAGTTATAGCTTGCTTGCCTTGTGGCTTCTCTCCCAGACTCTAATAAAATGGAAGACACATTGTTTTCTCCCCACTGCACAGATTCAATCGATATAGTTTCTTCTCTCTCATGAGCATTTGAAGAATCTCATTTGGAAGAAACTCTTTTTTACATAGATTTTAACATGTGGCAGCCTTAGTGCTAGGCAACTCAAAAAGGCTTTCAACAAACACAGAAAGATTCTTTATACTTGGTGCATCACAGTTCTGCTTTCTTTTTAATACTCATGCTTCCAGTACTTAAAGGTCATCTTTGTTTGTCAGTGAGATGGTCATCTTTAGTTTGAAGAATTTACTATCTGTAGAAAACATTCAAAGTCAGATTATTAAAACACAGCAATGGTATCTTGATCTTAATATGTATAACCTTAGGCCTAGCTAGCAATTTCTTGTCTTTATCAATTTCCTTTGCTCTTAAAATTTCATTGAAAAATTTTATGTTATTAATACTGCGCAAAAAAATCAGTAAGGTTAATTATTTAAAAATGTGCTTCTGAAGGTAAAGATGCCTTAGTATCTTTCTCCATTTTCAGGAGAGAAAGGGCAAACACAAGGAACATCTTTAAAGTTCTACCAATGTGTCTTATGTTCAAATTCCTCAGCTACAGACCTAATGTAAGAATAGCAAAGGGGATTATTATTTGATAGTCAAGTAGTAGTATCATATTGATTATAGTTTTGGTGATGGTATCAATGGGATTTATTAAAATGTTATCAAAGCAGTCATGTGTGCACATTGATATATTTGGTGTTCAGAATTTTTTAGAGGCAATAAAAGAATTTATTTTATTTTTAACTTCTAATTTTTTTTTGCACTGGGCCTCTGTGTAGTGTCTTGGTCCCTTAGTCCCAACCTTATTATGAGAGCTAGGTAGAGGATTACTGTTGGGCAAGAAAGTGGAAATCAACTGGCTACTTCCCCTGGTGGTGATGGAGTTTCAGTGGGAATTATTAAATTGTTGCTAAAGTATATGCACACATGTAAACACACAGAAAACTGATATGAAAAAAAATCATCATTTTGGTTTGTATCCAAATGAGATATCAAACCCCCTTATTCTTAGCTTAATTAGCTCTCATTGAAACATGCCAGTTTGTGTGCCTAAAAACATTCCAGGGTCTTATTTCATGTTTTCAAATACATAAAATTGTATATTTGAATATTCATGTATGAATCTATATATACATGTGTACACACACATACATACATATGTATGTATGTATTTATGTATGCTGTAGTGTATATCATGAATGAGGCTGTCCAGAAATGAGAAAAGAAATTCTAAATAGTTCCAGAGTTTGTTATTTCCTTAGCAAGCAGAAAGTAGTTCTGGTACTTGAACCTTTATGTATGTCTGTTCAAGTTGTTAAATATCGTGCTTATAAAGATACATCTGTCAACCATTTTTTACCAGTTTTTCCATTTAGACCTTTCATTTGGGGAGGGTTAGATAGACCTAAGTTTATATTCAGATAGAGATAAGTTGATACAGTTGTTTATACACTGAATTTGTTGTTACTAACTCTACTGCTGTGCTAAATAATAATGGTAAGAAACAATGTTCTGGCATTTGTGGTAGGAAGTCTTGGTTACTGCTACTTCTAGGGTGACAAATTCTGCACTTTCACCCGCCTCCTGACCCTGTTCCTAGGCCTAGGACTGAGTTATTTAGTTCTACTCTCCCTGTCTCTGTCAATGTAATGGTTGGCTTTAATTGTCAACTTGGTATAACCTAGAATCACCTGGAAAGAGGGTCTCCATGAGAGATTGTCTGCAGGCATGTCTGTGAGGGATTGGCTTAATTAATTTATGGGGGTAGACCCAGCCCTTATGAACAACACTATTCCTTAGGTAGGGGGTTCCTGACCTATGTAAGAATGCAGAAATTGAGCTGAGCATAAGCAAGCAAGCGAGCAGACATGCATTCATTCCTTTCTGCTCTAGTGGATGTGGTGTGACAGGCTGTTTGATGTTTCTGTCTCCTTGACATCTCAATGATAAACTAGTACATAGAATTGTATACTACAAAGAATCCATTTCCCTTAAGTTGTTTTTTGTTTGGGTATTTTTTTTTCCCACAGGAACAGAAATGAAACTAAAACAGAAATTGTACCAGGAGTGAAGTTGTGACTATGTTATTCCCAACCATGTAGATTTTATGCCTTTAACTATTTTTAAAACACATTTATTCATTTTATTTACATTATATGTGTTTATACCTGTGATAGTTTATGTGCACCACATGTATACAGGTGTTTGAGGCACCTAGACGTGTAGAAATTTCTAGAGTTAAAGGTAGTTGTGAGTAGTTGTGATTTTGGTGCTGGTGCCAGGGGGATGTCCTGGTGGTTGACAGGTTCCAGAGAGGAGGTAAGGAATAGGTGAAGGAAAAAAATGGCCAGGCCATGGTGGTGGTGAGACTCTTGCAACCTGACTAAGTAGCAGCCGGAATGCTTCTTTATTTATACAGAATTCAGTAAGTTGGGATAGATTGATGTTGTTTCAAAACAGAGATAATAACATTTTCATTTCTGGACATAGGTTTAACTTGTTTTCTTGCACATGTGGTATCATAAGTTTATTTATCACTGATGAACTGTGACAGAACAGTGTTAACTTTCACAACCATTTTTCCTCAAGTTTAGTCTTCATTAATAGTTATGTTTTATAATAATTTTTACTCATCAACCCCATAACTCAACTTTTAAGAATCTAGAAATATATGGCAGCCTGTTTTCAGGCTAGTAGCTCTTGTGGCATTGAGGATGCTGGACAGAAATAATCTCCATGACAGCCTAGGCAGTTTGCCATGTTCTGGGCAGTGTCTTACTAACTCTTAATGGTCAGAGTGCCCAAGGAAAACCCTCAGGCCAAAGCTGTTGCAGTTACCATTTACTTCCTGGCATAAAGCAATGTTATATTTAACATCTTTATAGAATTTGTTTGTATGTCTAATCCTGGCATTCTTTTGTTCCCTGGTCATATGACACCACAGTGGCTCTGCAGGAGCTAACTTTTCTAACAGAGGGAGGTTCTGACACCTCCTACTTTTCACACCCTTCTTTGCTCATTAATAGAAGTCATTCTGCAGGGCAGAGATAACTTCAGCTAATATAATTTTGTTGCTACATATACCACATAATTGTCTGAGCATATAGTAGGAAAAGGTTTGTAATCTGAACCGTGGTCAACTTCTGTAGCCCACTGAATCTTGTTGACCTTTTAAGGTTGACTTTATTTAAGGTCTTGAATGATTACTTGGGGCAGATGTTTGAATAAAAAGATCTCTGCATTTATTTATTTTTGATTTTTGGAAACAGAGTTTTCCTGGCTGTCCTGGAATGTGCTTGTAGTCCAGACTGGCCTCAAACTCACAGAGATCTGCCTGCCTGTTTCCCCAAGTGCTAGGATTAAAGGCATGCACCATCACTGCCCGGCTGATCTTTGGCTTCTTTATGTGTGTCACAACCTCTAAGTCATAACAAAGACCTTCAAGTAGATAAGGATATCTCCCTAAACAGAGGGAATAGTATACTTAGGACTTTCTTGGGGAAGCTGAGAAGCAGCATAAATGATTCATAAGAAAATTTTCATCAATCCAATATCTAAAAGTTGTACAAATATCAAAAGCCCCCCAAGTATGCAACATGTGGAGATCAAAACCAAAAGTGTCATGGCAGATGCTGGATCTTTGTCAAGCCACTGTGCTGGCTTTATGACGTTGGGCGTTCACATCAGAGAAGGCTGTGCCATGCTGGGAATCAAACCCAATTCATCTGGAAGCGCAGCATGTGCTCTTAATCATTGATCCATATCCCCAGTTCCCCCTTGAATTATTTTTGTGGGAAGAATGTGGAAGTATTAGGTGTATTGAGGTGGAAAATCCAGTGGATATTGGAACCATGCTTAATGGGCCATTTTAGTGGAATCTTGAAATATAAGAATAATGAGATAAATGTGGACAGTTTGTTCCTGATTCATGGGCTCTTGAAAAGCAATGGAGAGTCTATCAGGAACAGAGACAAGGGCTGTTCACATGATACCTTGACTAAGAACCTGTGTGTTGATCAGGTTGGCACTGAAGGTCAGTGATAGGAAATGTCCTAAACTTTACCTGGAGCTCAGGAAACAAGTCTCAGATGCTGGGGCATTGAGCTATATGACTTGGTGTTTTCCCTTCTAGATTTGGCTTTGTTTTGTTCTCATCATTCCTTGTGATGCTACAATTCTTCCCCTTTAGAACAAGAATATTACTCTTTGCCATTATATGTTAGAATTACATAATTCTTAAAAATTTAATAGAATCTCACACTTAAGTGACTTGGAATTATAGAGCAATTCTGGGCTTTTAAGGTTGGACTATATTTTGTATTATGGGAAAAAAAAAACCTCTGAATCCGTGGGGACAAGCAGTTAAAGTTATTGTTCAAAACTGATGTGTTTATGTGTGAAATTGACAAATAGTAGAATGTGTTAGTCAGTTTTATTGCCAATTTGGTGCAATCTAAGTCACCTAGGAAAATGGTCTCAAAGAATGGTTGTCTATATTGGGTTGGTCTGTGGGTAAGTCAGTGGGGGACTGTCTTATTACATTAATTAGTGTGAGAAGAACCAGCTCACTGTAGGTGATACCATGCACTAGTCAGGGAGTCCTGACTTATATAAGGGTGGGGGGAATTTGAGCTGAACACAGGTAAGCAAGCAAGTGAGCAGGCGTCTGTTTATTCATTTCTCTCTGCTCTTAGCTGTGGAGTCAATGTGACAAGTTGTTTGAAGTTCCTCGTTCAATATCCTCAAAATTATGAACTGTAACCTGGAATTTTAAGCTGAAGTAAGTCCTGTTTCTTCTAAGTTTGTCAGGCTAATCATAGCAACGAAAATGAAAATAGAGCATTAGTCATATACTACATTAAAATGAAAAAAAGAGAGAGAGAAACAGATACAAAAAGAGGAACAGGACAAATACAGAGAGAGAAAAACTAAAAAAAAAAAAAAAAGTCCAAAAGTTAAAAAATAATTTTATGGGCCCCCAGACTGATAGCTGGGAATCCAGCATGGGATTGACTCAGGCCCCCCTGAATATGGGTCTCAGCTAGACGGTATAGAAATTCTCAATGTATTTGTCCCATTGCTACATCAAAACACCTGAAAAAAACCCTAAAACAAACAAACAAACAAACAAACAAAAAAACCAGAAAGCAGCTTAAAGAAGAAAGGGTTTGTTTTGTCTCACACTTTTAGGAGAGAATCCACCATGATGAAGAAGCCATGGAAGCAAAACCATGCAGAACGTGTAAATTCTAGTTTTCACTAAAAAGCAAAATGCCATTGATTACTATTGATTATATACCTCTAGATGCCAGGTATGAGACAACTAGTCAGATAGCCTTGCCTTCATGTCACTGACCTTCCAGTGTGAAGATACAAGTATCTGCTAAAATAAACATGATTCTGGGGGTATTTCAGAAGACAAAAAAGTATTATAGAGGAGAATAGATCAGAGGAAGGATAGAAAGGAACTTAGTGGTAAGCTATTGTCCCTGAAAGTAAAGTAAAAGAACGGTGAAACTTGGTAGGAATGTGGCCCCTCTGACTGGGTGGGGTTTGTGTGGGAAGAATACATAGAAAGACTGAATGGGGGCAGCAAGGCACAGCCATGTGAACTGCAACAAGCTGCTTTTGTATTGCTGGGATATGACATCATGTCCATGGCAACTCACAGCAGAGTTGATTTGGGGACTCAAGTTTCAGAGGGTTAGAGTCCATGGCCATCATGGTGGTGGGCAGCAGGCGGATGGGTGTGGCTTGAGAGCAGCAGCTGAGGGCACACATCTTGATCCGCAAGCATGAGGCAGAGAGCTAACTGTGAATGCCCAGGTGCTTTTGAAACCAGTGGCAAAGCCCACCTGTAGTGACACGCCTCCTCCACTAGGTCACACCTCCTAACCCCTCCCAAAATCTTTTCACCAACTGGGGACCAAATTTACTAGCCTTTGGGGGGCACTCTTCCTCGACTCACCAAATGGACTTTGAGTGCAGTGCTCTTCATCTTCAAGTATATGAAGAGACACTTGGGTATTAGAGAAGAGGACTGCCATGATCTACCTCACAGATAGTGTTCAGACAGCAGAAGGGGGCAAGGTTGGGTCATAAGCCCGCCGTTGAGAATATGCTCTATAGAGATCCAGTTTTACAGTTTATTATCATTTATTGGTTGGTGCTGGTAGTGAAACTAAAGGCTTCACACATGCTGGACAAGTGCTGTTTGACTGAGCTAAACCTTAGCACTTGAGTTTCTTTTATGAACACAATTTGATTCTAGATCTGAAAAGTAAATGTAACAGGGTCTGTAGAAGTAGTTGTGTTGATAGAGTTCTAGCTTGCTTACATGAAGACCTGGGTATCGTGGTTTAATAAGGATCAGGATAAACAAATAGGCCGAATAGGTGTTTATTCAGGGAGAAATAACTTACAACATAGATGAACACCAGCAGGTTCCACCAGAAGCTCTCCTATCCACATCTCGCCAGCCAGAGAGCGCTCTGGGTTCCCCCTCAGACCTAGTTCCCCAGGTCACTTCCGCCCTTGTTTCCATCCCCAATGGGCATGGTCAGTGCCACAGATGCGGACAAAGTGAATATCTCACTACACCTGGGTTCAGTGCCCAGCACTCCATAAACTGAATGTAGTGGTATGTAGACTAGGTGTGGTGTGGTACACCTGCAATCCCAGCATTTGGGAGGCAGGAGGGTGAGAAGTTTAAGATCATCGAACTGGCCAGCCTGGCTCATATTACACTTTGTCTCAAAAAAAAAAAAAAAAAAAAAAAAAAAAAAAAAAAAAAAACCAACAAAACAAAACAAGGAAAGAGAAGGCTATTCCTAATTCAAGACATTTCTAGTGTATCCCGAGATAACTCCTCTCCAAGACTTGAATATAGAGCTTACATGAAGTTAAAAATTATTGTTTCTTCACTTCTTACTACATGCAAATTGTCATCAGTAGGTGGTTCTCAATTTTCCCAGTGTTGCTCCTGTTTTATGCAGTTCTTCATGCGATGGCTCCCAACTGTAAATTTATTTCATTGCTCTTCCTATCAGTAACGTTGCTAGTTGTAAATCATAACGTAAATATTTGACATGCAGGATATCTGATTTGTGACCCCCAAAGGGGTCGTGGACCCACAGGTTGAGAACCACAGATCTATATTATTCATGTTTAAGGTCCTGTTGCCATATAAGGAAAAAGTAAATTTTTATTGCATAGTGTTGATAAGGGTTGAAATATTTAGACACTTGTGAAACCAATACCACAATTGAGGTGGTGAACACACTCCTACTAGGTACCCCATGTTCCATTGTTACATATAAGAAGTGAAGGGATCAAATTTACCTATAAATGTTTCCTCCACTGTTACCTCTTTAAACAAAACAAAACAAAACAAAACAAAAAAATCAATGGCAGGACACAGAGGCACTCACCTTCAATCACAACACTTGGGAAGTAGAACCAGGCAGATCTCTGTGAGCTTAAGGCTAGCCTGGTCTATCTACATAGTGAGTTCCAGAACAGCCAGTGCTAGAGAGACCCTGCCAACAAACAAACAAAAACAAACACAAACCCAACCCCCACCTACCCCAAATAGAGCATAAACAATAGAATCAATGTATTTATTCTTCAACTCCTTTCCTGACAAATGGGCAGGGGAATTACACCATCTCTCTAATGAAAGCCAACTTTCTGTCTCATTACTCAAGAGTCAATGGGAAATCATTTTCTTGACCCTAGTTAGCTTGAAACACACTATATTGCCCCTCATTTACACTTTGTAGTGCATTGCACTTTGTTTCCTAAAATATACATTTAAAAAGAGCTGTAAAAATTGCTTACACATATACAGTGCCTGTTGATCATATCCATGTCAGATTCCCTCGGTCCAGCTCTCCCAGGTTTTGCCCTGAATGCATTGCTCTTTCTCATATTCACTTCCCCCTTTCTCTTTCTTTTGGGTAACACACTGAATTCAATTTACACTTTGCCTCATTTCCCTGATTTAAAAACATTTTTTTAAATTAAAATATAATTATATTATTTCCTCCCTCCTTTTCCCTCCCTTAGCCCTTCCCATGCTCCCTCTGCCCTCTTTTTTCATTAATTATTATCTATGCATAAATATCGATACATATTTAAATAAAACCTGTTCAGCATGTTTAGAGTTATCATGTGCATGTGATTTCAGGGTTGAGACATTGGCATTGGTGGAGCCCCATGAAATGTTCTCTTTCCATGTTGGCTTGTCAGTGTTGCACTTGTTTAGTGATTTAGCCAGCCACACTAATTGAGGTATTGGGGGTGCAGCTTCCCTGTCATTTCTAGGGGACACAATCTCACAGCAGATTTCCTAGTCCCTTGGCTCTTTCAATCTTTCCACCTCTTCTTCTGAGATGTTCCCTGAGCCTTTGGTGTGGGAGTTGTGTTGAAGGTGCTATGCAAGCATCCAAGGGAGGGACTCAGCCAGTACGATACACAACAGTGACAGGCATGAAAGGGCAGCACTAAGGGCGCAATAGTGGCATTGCTATCTTGGCAGTAATCAACAGCTGTCTAATTGGACGTAAGGCTTGCTCAACAGGAGGGCAATCACGCCTGACACAGGAACTTACTCCAATTCTCGTGAGGTCATAGGTCTTAGGGGGGAACAATCTACTGCCACTTCACCAAACATTTTTACTTCCTAAAACATAGTTTTGCACAGTCAGACTCATGGATTGAAAGTAATTTCTCTCAGCATCTGAAGAAAATACTACATTGACTTTTAAAAATAATCACTTATGCTTGGGTAGAGGAAGGACTCTACTGGGAAGGTTTTGCTGCTAATGTATTTATGGGATGAATGTATGTCATTCAAATCTGTATTCCTTTAGGAAGAATTAAGTTTTTAATGAAAATAAAAAATCACTTATATGATTTGTTTTCAAATTAATTAGTAATGTTTAATTATTTCAAATTTTATATTTTGATATTTAAAATATATTCCTTCCATAATCTTTGCATATTAAAAAAGTAGATACTGGTGTTTTAAAGCTGTTATTCTTTTTAGAAAAAAATGTATTTTTCCTGCATGCTTGGTGTGTATGGAGGCCAGAGGGAGAGTAAGATCTCTTGGAACTGGGGTTATAGAAGTTACAGATATTCAAATTTTAAGTAAACATTCATTAAAATGAGATTTTTAAAACAAGAAGTATTAGTTGTAGATCCTTTTTGAAAGCCCAGTATAATTCTGTTGTGAATTCACCTGGGTCTGGATTTTTATTCAGTTGGGAAGCTTTTATTGGGGTTTCAGTTCCCTCATTTGTTATGGGTCTGTTTAGGTTGTGATCTCTTCTTGGTTTAACTTTGATGGTTTGCATGAATCTAGAAAATTCTCCATTTTGTATAGATTTTCTACTTAATGGAGTATAGAATATCTGTATAATATACTGACTTTCTTTGGTGTCTATTGTAATGTTTCCCTGTTTGTTTTTGCTTCTACTAATTTGAGTCCTTTTTTTTTTCTCTTTTGGTTACTTGGGCCAAAAGTCTGCGGATCTTATTTATTTATCTTCTCAAAAACAAACAAACAAAAAACAGCTCTTAGATTCATTGATTCTTTGTATTGTTTTCTTTGTTTACATTTCATTAATTTATGCTTTGATTGCTTTGTGTTATCTCTTACAATCTGCTGGATTTGGTTTTGGATTGTTGTTTTTTTCCAAATTCTCTTTAATTAATTTTTATTTAAATTAAAAAGTCTTATATTACATACCGATCCCAGTTCCCTCTCCTTTCTGCCCTTCTATTCCTCCCATCATCTCATCTCCCCATCCCATGCTTTTCAAAATTCTTGAGTAACACCATGAAGTCACTTATTTATGTACTCTCTGACTTTTAAATGCAAATGTTTAGAGCTACACATTTCCTGATAGAACTGCTTTTAATGTGTCCCAGAGAGTTTGCTGCATTGTGATTCCACTTTCTTTTATTTCCAGGAAAATTTAAATTTCTTTGTCCTTTGGCCCATTCATCATTCAGAAATGTGTCGTTTAAGCTCCACGAGTTTTTAATCTTACTAGAGATTCACTTGCTGTTGATTTTAAATTTTATGGTATTGTGGTCAGATAAGATAGATACATGGTGTTACTTCAATTTCTCTCAATTTGTAAGAGTTGTTTCTTGTCTCAGGATGTGGAATATTTTGGGAAAGCTTCTATAACCTGCAGAATAGTATGCACATTCTTTGGCAGAGTAGAATGTATATTCTTTGATGTTTAATTCGAATACTCTGTAGATATCTGTCTGTACATCGTCATAAAATAGGATGATTAGAGCTTGGAACAAATGACTTTTGAGAAGCCTTAACTTGCTTTGGGATGAGACTGAGTTCCTTCCTTCCTTCCTTCCTTCCTTCCTTCCTTCCTTCCTTCCTGTTTTTCAAGACAGGGTTTCTTTGTATTGTTTTGGAGCCTGTTCTGGAACTCTCTTTGTAGACCAGGCTGGCCTCGAACTCACAGAGACCCACCTGCTTCTGTCTCCTGAGTGCTGGGATTAAAGGCATGTGCCACCAATGCTCAGCTGTAATAGAGTTCTAACAAGACTTTTGAGTCTATCTTTTGATATGTATGCAATGATACTTGGGATGGTAAAATTGCAGCAATAAATTCTAGTTATTTTGGTTTCAGTGAAGAAATATCTGTTCAAAACCTAAAATTGACACATGGAAGTTCTTTGAAATTCAAATTTTAGTCTTTATAAATAAAGCCTCATTGATACACAAACACAAAGTTGGAGTTAAGATATTGAAATTACACTGTGTTTTGGCACACACCTGCAGCATTAGCATTTGGTAGCAAGTACAAGAAGGTTGATGTTTGGAAGATACCCTGGATTACACAGTGAGTATCAGGTTAGTCTAGGCAACGGAATGAGATCCTATGTTGAAAATAAAACTAAAGGAAAGAAATGAATGTTAAAGACTTTAATAGACTTCGGAGTCATACTCAACATTTGTTTATATCCTTCAATCCTACAGATTTCAGCAAGATTTACTTACAGCCTCAATGGTTTAGGCACGATTCTAAAAGCTGTAAAAGTACATGGATAATAAGACCTATCAACTTGATAAACTTATATATGGTATCTTAATATATCAGAATAAGAGAAATGACAAGGCAGCATAGAAAATAGAGTTTATGGGGCAAGGTGGCCGCGCATGGAGGAGGGCAGGAGCTGCCTGGTTGTGGCTTCTTGCCCTGTGCTGAGGGGGGAGTGGAATTTATCCAGCTGGGCAGCCGCAGGAACACACCGTCCTCAGGTTTTTGTTGGTGGACATTGACCAGTTTGACGAGAACAAATTCGTGGAGGAGCAGGAAGAGGGAGGCAGCGGCGGCACCGAGGTGGATGGGCTCCTGTGGCAAGAGGACAGGCTTGGGGCATTCCATGAAGCCTTGTGGAACTCTCCAATCAATACCAAGAATCAAGTTGTGAAGGACCGAGCCCAGGGTGTAGTGCTGAATTAAAGTTCTCACAAAATCTAAGAGCAGCGAAATTGAGCAGGCTGTGCAGTTACTGGACAGAAACGGCATTGGCCTGTTTGTGAAGTACATTTATAAAGGGTTTGAGAAGCCCACAGAAAACAGTAGCGCAGTGTTACTCCAGTGGCCCCAAAAGGCTTTATCTGTAGGAGGACTAGGCTACATTATAATAGTTCTAACAGCAAGAAAGACTGTTTAAAAAAAAAGAATCATGTTACCTTAAGAAGAATTTTGGGTGCTCAGGCTGGTGAAGAAGGGTCTGACAATGGACCATATTCCTCAGCTCCCAACTACATATTTCAGGAAACATATCTGCTGAAATGTATTTTCCTTTTAAGGTGGGGGAAGAAATCCTCTTATTTCCTAAATTCTTTGCAGGATTGGTGTCTCTGCCTTTAGCTACAGAGTAACACAGAATTGACACTTGGCTATCACACTGACTGGCCAGATTATGTCAGGTGTACTTGTATGCACTGTCTGTTTGAAAAGGTGAGGGGCTATTTGGGCAAATGCAGATCTAAGAGCTGCTGTGAAAAGGAGAGCTTGGGTTCTGAACTGAAAATACCCAAGAGTTTGTATAGACACTGTCTTCCCAGAGAAGGCAGACTCTCATGGGTTCATTGTAAAGTGCCTGTTGTGTCAGTAAGGCTCTTGGCTCATAAAAACAAAACAAAACAAAACAAAAAAGAAAATAGAGTTTAATTATGCTTGAAACATTTAAAGTGGAAACAGGTAGAAGTTACTTCTCTATTCCATCAGAAGGTCCAAGTCTTTTTCTTAGTCTCCTCATGGATGACTTCATCTCCTGGTTCCTCAGAGTGTAGATCAAAGGGTTGAGTAGAGGGGAGATGACTGTGAAGGTGACAGAGATGGCTTTATCTGTGGGGAGGGCAGTGAATGGTCGGGCATAGACATAGATGCAGGGCACAAAGTGCAGGGTGACCACAGTGATGTGGGAGGTACAGGTGGAGATGGCTTTCTTCCTGCCCTCCCCTGACTGAGACCTCAGCAATAATAATATGACCATGTAGGACACCAGGAGCAAGAAAAACCACAGTGTGGTAAGCATCCCATTATTGGAAATCATCAGCAGCTCCAGGACAAAAATGACTGTGCAGGCAAGTTTGATGACCTGGGGGACATCACAGTAGAAAGTGTCAAGAACATTGGGTCCACAAAATGGAAGTGTCAGCAAGAGAGAAATCTGCACAATGGAGTGGACAAAGCCTCCTGCCCAGGAGGCCACTATTAAGCCAATGCAACGGCCTCTGCTCATGATGGTCACATAGTGCAAGGGCTTAGAGATGGCCACGTATCGATCTAGAGCCATCACTGAGAGAGAAAACACATCCACCCCTCCAATAAGGTGGAAGAAAAACATCTGAGTGAGACAGCCATTGAAAGAGATGGTCTTTCTGTGTGAGAGAAGGTCCACCAGAACCTTGGGTGCAGTGATGGAGGAAAAGCAGATGTCAGCAATAGACAAATTCCTGAGCAAGAAATACATGGGGGTGTGAAGGCGAGACTCACAGGTCACAGTGACCATGATGAGAAGGTTCCCCAGCAGAGTTGTCACGTACACCAGGAGAAGGAAAAGAAACAGCAACACACTCACTTCTTGACTCTGGGTCAGGCCAAGGAAAATAAGTTCTTTGATTCTGGTGTAGTTTTCCATCTCCATAAAATCACACTCTTTCTTTGGTGTTTTGTCTCGAGCCTCTGGCTGTTTATCTTGTCTTCCTAAGCTCTTAGGATACAATCAGAAGCATTTCTTCTTGGCTATAGCACCTGAAATAGATTGTCCACATTTTAGTTTGATAATTAAACTACCCCACTGAAAAATGTATTAAGTAGTGACACTTAGAATATTCATAACAGAAAAAATTAATCATGGTTCATTTTGATGCTTTTGGTATCAAACTTCCAATGGTCTAAGGCAATCTCTTCACATCCCTCAATTTGTTTTGCTTTAGTGAAATCTGTGTGATTCTCTTTGTCAGTTATGCTACTTGAGGATCAAAGATTCTGGCTTCCCTAAGAAAAAGTAGAAGGACCACTTTCAAGTTATCTTTCCCTAATTTGTTATTACTATTATCAGTTATATTCTTCATTGTACAGGGAGACTCCCGGATATGAACATGTAGAGAATCTGGAATTCTCCTGAAAGATCATCTAGTTTTCACCAAAGACAGGGTTTATGTGCTTAATGACAGGCAGTGCCGAGCCCTCTGTGAGAAAACCCCAGGAATAGGTCCCCCCTTTCTTATTGTGTCATTAGCTAAATGAATCATGGGACTGTGAACTGTGAGCGGTCAAAAGTATCAGTTTGAGCAAGCAGGGAAGAGAAGGAAACTGTGTGTGTATGCATGTGTATGACATATATGTATGTGTGTGTTTGTGGTATCTGTGGTGTGTGCGTGTGTGTGTTCGTGGTGTGTGTGTATATTTGTGGTGTGTGTATATATATATGTGTGTTTGTCTGTGGTGTGTGTGCTTGTGGCGTGTGTGTTTGTGGTGTGTGTGCTGGTGGTGTGTGTGTGTGTGTGTCTGTGTGTCTGTGTAGGAGGTAGTGGGTGGGGGAGATTCATGTGATATACTATAGGATTGAAAAAGGATGAAGCTTCCTGGGTCTGAACACATGTTTCCAATTTTAGCCTCTGTCATAAACATAGGACTCAAGTAGGAACCTACTCTCCCCTCCTCTGTTTCTGCTCCCTCTCTCCAGTTGGCATCATTAGCAGGTCCATTTGTAGGTTTTGGGAAAAAGCCATAGGAGACTCATGATGATCTGGAGGGTCTATTTGTCTCAAGCCTAAGTAGTCTGGTGAATTGTTCTTTTATGCATTTTTGAAGGAGCAGTGTTTACTTAGTCCCAGTAGATGGAGAAGAGATGAAAAGAGCCTACACTTCCACAAAATTTCAAGAGTTGTATGTTGGGACTCAGCTCCAGAGCTATTCTATTTATTGGAACAATCACTCTTGAAGCTCTCAGCAAATTGTTGAAGAAGATTTCTTTGTCTGAATTTTAGTGTAAAGACACTAGAAAAAGTCTTCCAGACTGGCTACTTAAATGTAGAGTCACACATTTCCAGATAAACTTGGTTACATCATAGACAACTGTTTCTCACACATCTGCAGCACCCCTAAAGCTGTGTACCCAAATCTGATGTTCAAAAAAAAAATAGAGCCGGACTCCCCCAAATTAGTTTTGATTGTATCCCTAACCCTGAGTTTATTAGGAACTTCAAAGTATACATTTAGTCAATACTTTCTTAAGTCTTTTCTCATATAGTTTTTGTCCTTTCAGGACACTTGGGGCTGGACTTATGCTAGCTATATTGCACACAAGTGCAACCAAGGGCTTATTCTGGAGCATTGTTCAGTCTGATGGAAATTCAAATATTTAAGTGCATCAACAGCCATGGGGACCAACCAATGATGTCCCAGTGTTAAAGAAAGCACAGTAGGGCCCTATTTTGGGTGGCTATAGGAAGTTTTAAATTTTAACAGTGGAGACAAAAATTTGTTCCTGTCTGGATGCATTCCAATAACAGAAGCAGAGAAGTAATACCAATAACTGGTGAAATGATACAGCCATCCAGAGAACACAGAGAAAGGCAGTGCAGTGGGCTGGTGGTGTGGGGGCGAGCGTGGAAAGAAAGGAGATTTTTTTATTAGTAACATCATTCCTTGCCTCACTATCATCAGTAATTGTTTCATTATTGAATTCCATGGTTCTCAGGTATTGTCACCTCAATGAATGATTGATCCAAGCATGTTACTTACTGCATATGCATTTTGAGAAAGGAAAATTTCATAAGCAGGAGATGGAAACACACTGGAGACACATTGTTCTCCCTTCTCTCAGATCCAACATATGTATCTTTACATGTTGTGTCACAAGGTCATTTGAAAAAAAATTAGAAGAATTGCATTTATCAGAAAACTCTTTTTGCATTGATTTTAACATGTGGCAGCCACATACTAAACAATTGAAAAGCTCTAGCGTTTGCCTAACGCCTTGTCTTAGACTCAGGCTACCACCTGAATTCTTAATTCCAGTACTTGACACCTACCTTTGTTGCTTGTCATCAAGATTACTGTCTTTGGTCCGAAACTGCTAATATCCCTGGGAATATTTAAAGTTAAATTAGTTAAACACAATCAATTCAACATCTCTATTTCAATATGCACACAACCCTTACTAGCAGCTGCATATCTTTACCTACTTCCTTTACCCTAAAACTACAGATAAAATGATATATTAGGTTCAGTGTACAATTGTTGACATTAGCCTTTGAAAGATGTGTTTCTGAAGGTAAAGTCCTTTGCACGATCGACTATCTTAGTGACCTTGCTCCATTTTCCTTGACAGCAAACTCAAGGAGTTACATCTTTAAGGTTCTTCTGTTGTGTTCCTGTCTTACGTTGGAATCCCTCAGCTTCGGGCTTAATGTAAGCCTGGCAAAGGGAATGTCACTGGACAGGAAAGTAGAAGTAACCGTCTGTGGTTTTGATTATGCAATTTCAATGGGAATCATTAAAATGTTATCAACACACGCATATTCACACATGTTGGCTGGTGTCCAAATGCTTTAGAGGAAGTACAAGAAATCTCTTTGATTTCTATCTTTAAAATTTTGCACTGGACCCCTGTGTCATGTCATGGTCTCTTAGTCTCAGGCTCATTATGAGAGCTAAGTATATAGTTGGGCAAGCTAGTGGGAATCAACTGGCCAGTTCCATCACTGCTGGTTAGTTTCAGTGGGGGTTATTAAATTGTTATCACCCATGTGTAAACAGCCATGTGTAAACAGAGACTATTATGAAAAAAAGCAATGTTTTTATTCAGGCTACCAAGTCAGAAAATTGAATGCCCTTATTCTAAAGCTTAAGCAGTTCTTGGTTAAAACATTCTAGTCCATGTTTTAGAACATTTCCAGGGTCATTCTTCATGTCTTTAGAAGTATGAAAGTTTGTATATTTGGATGCCCATATTTCTTTTTTAAATTGTTTTTTAAATGCAACTGTGTTTTGCTTGCATGTTTTGCTTGTGTGCTGTGTGAGGATGCCAGATGCCCTGGAACTGGAGTACAGATGAGTTACATGAGCTACCATCTGGGTGCTGGGAATTGAAGCTGGGTCCTTTTAACCACTGAACCATCTCCCCAGCCCTAACTGCCCATATTACTTTCATGGATAAAAGTCAAGAAGTTAGAAAAACAGAACTGGATCGCAAGCAGTTTCATACTACTTAGTTTCCTCATCAAGCATAGACTAATATGGCTCTTGAGTCTGGGTGTCCACCTCTTATGGATGCCATTGAGTATACTTAGAAAGGTATACCTGTCAACTCTATGATGCCCTGTAAAACCATCTACGTTGGAGAGAGCTAGACAAAGCTAAGTTTGTAAGTGCAACACATACAGCAACTGTCCACACAATAGCACTTGCTTTGTGTTAATGTAAGGTAAGAGGCTCCAGAACACAGTTGAGATGTGAATCTTTGGTTGTTGCTCTTTCAAAGGCTGTGAAGCCTGCTTTCCCACTGTGATCCAAGCACAAGTGAATCCTTAGTCCTACTTTTCCTGTCTCTGTTACCATGTGGCAACTGAAATGAAAAGCAGCAGACACAAAGAGAAGAAAAGGACCAATACAGGGTAGAGATAACTGTCACCTTGCAAGGAAGTATATTTTAGATAATTACTATTCTCACAAAGTATGAAAGCTGACTATTCAATTGTCCCATTGTTGTGTCAAAATCCCTGACAAAAACAACTTAAAGAAGGACGGATTTGTTTTGGCTTAGGCCTGCAGTTTACCATCTATTCTGGGGATGCCATGACAGCAAGGAGCATGCAGAAAATATAAAATCTAGGGCTGGAAAGATGAGAGGGCTCAGCAGACAAGAGCATTGGCTGTTCTTCAAGGACCTCTGTTTGATTCTGGGAATTCACATGGAGGCTCATAACCATCTGTGACTTCAGTGCCTGGGACTCTAATGCCCTCTTCTTGCCTCTACATATGCAGAGAATGCACAGACACAACAGGCAGGAAAACACTCATATGCATAAAACACACAAATAAACAAAAATAAAATAATTTCTGGGGCTAGAGAGATGACTCAGTGTTTAAGAGTACACACTAATCTTCTGGAGGATTTGAGTTCAGTTCCTAGCATCCATATTAGTTGGCTCACAATCACCTCAATCTCAAGTTCCATGGGGAACTGACTCCTCTGGTTTTTGAAGGCACCTGCACTCAGGTACACACACAAATGCACATGATTCAAAGCAATAAAGAGAATGTTCTTTTAGAGTACAATGTGTTTTTTGCCTTGGGTGAATAATGATTGACTTTTAATACATATAACTGATAAATGAGAATATTGGTGTTCCATTGTCATAGATGTTTTATTCATTTCTTATGATGATTGTAGCTGTTTTGGTTTTATATTATCATATTATCTTTTAAAAACATAATTAATTTTGTTTAATTTGCACTGGTGTTTTTCCAGCATGTAATTCTGTGTGAGGGTATCAGATCTTGGAATTACCTTTGTGAGCTGCCATTCTGGTGCTAGGAACTGAGCTCAGGTCCTCTGGAAGGGTAGTCAGTGCTCTTAACCACTGAGCTGTCTCTCCAGCCCCATCATATTGTCTTTTTAAATTTAAATTTTATTTTAATTTATTTGCTTGAGACAGAGTCTGGTTATGTAGTCCTGGCTGCTGTGGACTGTGCCCTGTAATTAAGCTGGCCTGGAACTCAGAGATATCTGACTGCCTCTCCTTCCAGAGTACTGTTTAAAGATATGCATCATTGTGCCTTGCATTTTGTTCTTTTTTATTAATTAAGAATAGCATTTGACAATTTGATAATATATGTAGCATACTATGATTATGATCATACAGTCCCTCTTATCTCCTTCCCATCCACCCCCTGCCAATTCCACCATAAAGAGTTGTTTGGGGCTAATGCGGCTCTGGGACCAGGCTGGCAGAAGTGCTTGTAACAAAATAACAGAGACAAGCAAGGCTTCTTGGTAGCAACAGTTTTCTCGGGTGGGCTCTTTTTTTTGCTAGAGACAAGCAAAGACTTGTGTGCCTCCTTTAAGGAAGGTTTCCTGTCTAGGAATCAGCTGCAAAAAACCGCAGGACTTTTAAGAAGCCTTGCTAACAATTCAGTGGTGTGTATGACAGCTGGCAGTGACAGTGACCACATCGCCAAGCTGGCAGCATGCTGCTGGATGGCAGCGTAGACCAAGGCAGTGAGCACAGCTCTCAGTGTTGGTGGAAAACGTGCTGGTCCCCCCTCCCCCAGCCATCTTGGATAGAAGGTGGCTAAAACAGCTGTGGCTTTCATTTAAGCAATGTTGTTGTTTAGCAGAAAAAAGACTCGTGGCCAGAAAAAGATAAAGACTTACAGTAAAGACAGATTAAGATAAAGAAAAACCTCTAAAGGTTTACAGTGTGTTTAAAATATACATAGGCTTGAGAGAGGAAAAAAAAAAAAAAAAAAAAAAAAAAAAAACAGAAAGAGAATAGCTGGGTGTGGTGGCACATGCCTTTAATTCCAGACATCGGGAGGCAGAGCCAAAAAAATCTCTGTGATTTCAAATGAACTTGGTATACAGAGTGAATTCCAGGACAGCCAAAGTTACACAGAGAAACCCTGTTTCAATAAATGAAGAAATAGAAGTAAAAGAAATAGAGTGATAAAAAAGCCACATAAAAATGGAAAATACACAGAGAGTCTGGATACTGTATGCTATTGTGTTGTCTTTGAATTGATTATCCACTTGCTGCTGCTGCATGGCTTTTGGGATTAAAAGCATATGCCATCATGCCTGACCCATGTATTTTCTTAATGTTTAGTTTTTTTTATTTCTTTGTGCATTCAAGATATATTAATGCTTTGACAGTTTATAGCTAGTAAAGTTTATTTCCCATCGTGTTTGCAGCCTCTTTATTTAGTTGGCTATTTCCTTTGCTTTACAAAAGCCTTTCAGCTTTATAAATTTCAATTTATTAAATGTTTTTGTACTTCTTAAGCAACCAGAGTTTTATTAGAAAGTGTTTATCCCTTTGTTTCTATGTTATTGATTTCAGCCCTCAGCTTGATTATTTCCTGCCACCTGGAAAGGGTGTTTTGGGATCAGATAAAAAACGGGTGAAGGGAATCTCCCACAAATCTATAAGGAAGACTCCGGCTTATATCCTTAGCAATAGTAGATATGTAGCCTGAACTGGCAATCTTCTGTGACCAGATTGGTGCATACCCCAATTGTCATCAGAGAGGAGTCATCCAGCATCTGATGGTAATAGATGCAGATGCTCACAGCCAAACATTCAGTGGAGTTTAGGGAATCTACAGAAGAGGAGAAGAAAGGAGTGTAGGAGTCAAGGATACCACAAGAAAACTCTCAGAATCAACTAACTTGGGTTCATGGGGGCTCACAGAGACTGAACTGAAAACCAGGTTGCCTGCATGGGACTGACCTAGGCACTCTGCTTATATGTTACAGTTGTGTAGCTTGATTCTCCTGTGGGACTCGTGAAAGTGGAGGCAGGGGCTGTCTTTTATTGGCTTTTGGGACCCTACCCCTCATAATGGATTGCCTTGCCCAGCCTTAACACACAGTGGGGGGGGGCAGTGCTTAGTCTTACTGCAACTTGATATGTATCGTGGTTTAATAAGGGATCAGGATAAACAAACAGGCTGAACAGATGTTTATTCAGTGCCACAGAAGCAGACAAAGTGATTATCTCACTACAGATATGCCATGTTTAGTTGCTATCCATTGGAGTCCTCTCTTTTACCAAACAGAAATGGAGAAGGAGTGGATTGGGTGTGGGAACGGGGGTGGGGTGGGGTGGGAGGAAGCACTGGGAGGAGAAGAGAGAGGGCAAACTGCTGCCAAATAAATAAATAAGTAAATAGTTATAAAAAAAGAAAGTCTTTACCTGTCCTATGTCTTTTTTTTACTCTAAAAGCAGTTTTATCTAGAAGTTTCATTAGTTTTTTTTTGTAGTAAAAGATCTTATATATAATCTATTTTGTTTATTAGATAATGTTTAATTCTTTCCCTTGTTTTTGTTAGAAATATAATTTATTCACTTTACATCCCAGCGTCCCAGCCACAGTATATGTGTGAATATATATACATCTGATATATATATATGTATATATATCTATATCTATCTATATATATAATATATATATTAGATCTATAACAAAAGTTGGGAGTTTCAGTCCATTACTCATTTAAATATTCCTTTTTCATTTCTCCTGTTATTTTTATCCTAGGACTCTTGTCATGAATAGGTTGTTTTGCTTCATGGTATCTCACAAGTGTCTATGACTCTCTTCATTTCTCTTTGCTTATCTCTTTGCTTCTCAGATTGTACAATTTATGTTTTCTCTCAAAGTATTGATTGATTTATTATTGTTGCATACAGCAAGTACTAAGTAATTTTTGACTGAAGCAAAGCTCTGAAAGCCCAATCACGCTATGTCTCTAGGATGATTTTATATCGGCCCTCACCTCTGGTTTAGTACCTTACTTTACCGAACCTTTGAATTTTATACTCATATATATTTGATTCTTTATAGTGTTAACATCATTCCACTTTGTAATCATGCCCACCTCCTCAATGAGCTTCAACTACTTTCTCATGTTTGTGCAGTAGAGAAGAGGCGATGCTGTATCTATGTCTGAATTGTCCTGTGGCATTCTATCTGATAAGCTCTGGGTCAGTTAAAAAGATGCCTGCATATCTTTCATCTAATAAGCTATGATAATAATGTAAGATCATTGTGGTGTCTGCATGGTTGGGAGCTTCTGAGATTAAATGTTGGTGTGCCTGTCAAATCCAGACTATATAATTACAATGGACTTAATTTCAAGTTTCTTGATTTTTTTCTTCTATCTGTTTAACTGTGCAATTGAATCCTCAAAGGAACATCTCATTTATGCATTCTGTTTTCATATGTTTTGCATTTGTGAGAAGTTGTAAAAAGTTCTCAGCTATTATCTCCTGAAGCAGCATTTCTTCATTTTTACCATTTTCTACAGAAACTCTTGTTATGCTTAGCATTTGTTATGTTCACTCACTTTGTTCTCCATGTTTATTAACCACCTTTTTGTGTGTTATTCTACTGGCTGTGTGTGTGATCCCTTTTCCGTCTTCAGTTCATTATAGTTTTCATTTCTAGATGTTCTGCTTGGTTCTTTTTGCCTACCTTTGCTTCCAGTGTTATATTGATTCACATTTGTCCTAGTTTGCTTTCTCTTGCTGTGATAAAACCACTCTGACCAAAAGCACCTTGTGGAGTAAAGGGTTTATTTGACTTCCATGTCTCAATTACAGTCCATCATTGAGGAAAGTTAGGGCAGGAACTCTAGGTAAGAACCTGGAGACAAGAACTGAAGCAGCGACCATTTGGAGGGTTTCTGGTTACTGGCCTGTTACTCATGGTTTCCTCGATTTGTCTATTTAAACAGCTTTGGACCATCTGCTCAGATGTGTCAAGGCCACAGTGGTCTGGACCCTCACACATCAATCACTAAAAGTATCTTCCACATACTTGCCAAAGGCCAGTTTTATGGATAAATTTTCCCAATCAGGATTCTCTCTTTCCAGATGATCCTAGCTTGGGTCAAGCTGATAAGAAGTAACCAGGACAGTATTTTACAAAAAAGTCCTTTAACTTTTTTCTCTAAACATTTATATTTATGTTATTTAATTCATTATTCTAGTACTTAAAATCTTTTGTAGTAAAATTTATTATGTCCTGAACTATTATAACAATATTTGAGCTCTCTCCTTTTTTTTCCCCCCCTGACTGGAAGGAGCCATGGAGGCCGCGCCGGAGAAGAAAAAGAAGGTACCTGCTGTGCCAGAGACCCTTAAGAAAAAGCGAAGGAATTTCGCGGAGCTGAAGGTGAAGCGCTTCCGGAAAAAGTTTGCACTGAAGACGCTCGGGAAGGCACGGAGGAAGCTCATCTATGAAAAGGCAAAGCATTATCACAAGGAATACAGGCAGATGTACCGGACAGAGATTCGCATGGCTAGGATGGCAAGGAAAGCCGGAAACTTCTACGTGCCTGCAGAACCCAAGCTGGCATTCGTCATCCGAATCCGAGGTATCAATGGTGTGAGCCCAAAGGTCCGCAAGGTGTTGCAGCTGCTCCGTCTTCGTCAGATCTTCAATGGCACTTTTGTTAAGCTCAACAAGGCTTCGATTAACATGCTGAGGATCGTGGAACCATACATTGCATGGGGGTACCCCAACCTGAAGTCAGTAAACGAGCTCATCTACAAGCGTGGCTATGGCAAAATCAATAAGAAGAGAATTGCCTTGACAGACAATTCCTTGATTGCTCGATCTCTTGGTAAATACGGCATTATCTGCATGGAGGATCTGATCCATGAGATCTACACAGTGGGTAAACGCTTCAAGGAAGCCAACAACTTCCTGTGGCCCTTCAAACTGTCTTCTCCACGGGGGCGGGATGAAGAAAAAGACCACTCACTTTGTGGAAGGTGGCGATGCTGGCAACAGGGAAGACCAGATAAACAGGCTTATTAGATGGATGAACTAAGGTGCCTGTGGTATTTTTGTAATCTGGTCAGTTAATAAACAGTCACAGCTTGGCAAACTGAAAAAAAAAAAAAAAAAAAAAACAACAACAAAAAAAAAACCCAATATTTGATATTAGATAATTTGGATCCATGCTGTTTTCATATATATTGTTTTATCTGATGGGAGTACTCTCAGCATCTTCATGTGGAAATAATAAAGTATTTGCTCTTCAGCTGTTCCTCACAGTGAAATAATGCAATGTCAATATATGCAATATTTCTAAATATAAGAAATACTAATTTCCAAAGCCTACTTCCAATGAGTTAAATATGGGGATGTGATCCTGTATTATTAGCAGTTATGATAATCACTATTATTAGCTTTTAGATAAATTTCACTGAATCCTTTACCCCAGTCTTCCTATGTACAATAATACAGAGGAAGTAGGAAATGCTGTTTGCTCTTCTGTACATGACTACACTGAGGTCAGGCATCCAGGGCTTTTTGCATGTACTAACAACATAGGCTGATTGGAACTTGGAATGTTTGTACAAATACTACTTGACTGCATTGTAGTTATACTATTGTGTTCATGGATTTTAACATTGTTGACTTAGACAAATGGAACCTGGGCTATGAGTGTGAAGTCACAGCATTTTATGACTCAGTTATTTCTGTTTCCTTTGGCTTCCATGAATATGTGTCTGTTCAAGAAATCAAGTTAAACTGGGCAGTGGTGGTGCACACCTTTAATCCCAGTGCTCAGGGAGCAGAGGCAGATAGATCTCTGAGTTTGAGAAGGAGCCTGGCCTACAGAGAGAGTTACAGGTCAACCAGGCCAAACAAAGACACCCTGTCTTGAAAACCAAAACCAAAACCCAACCCAACCCAAACCAAAATAACAACAAACAAACAAACAACAAACAAACAAACAAACAAACAAACATAATTGAATAAGAAATCAAGTTTAACTTTTAAACATGAAAATCATGTTGGGTGTAGTGGTTCACAGATCTAATCCCATATTTAGGAGGGTGAGATGGGAAGGTGTCTGGATCTTTGAGGTTAGCTAAGCTACATAATGAGTTCTAGAGTAGACAGGCCTGCAGAATGAAAGTTGTCTCAGAAAACAAAACAAAACCCAAAGCAAAATGTAAGTATGATAACAGTGTGCAATGATCTTTTCCATGTATCTGTTTCTTCATATTTCACAGATTCCACTGAAGTTTACATGGCGATTCTATGTGATAACATCAGACAAACTGAAAATATACAGGAGAAATAGAACTATTAGTTTGAGGCTGTGTTAGACCACTGTGAGAAGGGAAATGACCAGTATAAAGAATAAATCTTATTCCACATACAAATGTTTCCAAATGTGGTTATTCAGAGGAGCTATTGTTCCTCTCTACCAGAAGGCCCGAGTCTTTTCCTGAGTCTCCTCATGGCTGACTTCATCTCCTGGTTCCTCAGAGTATAGATCAAAGGGTTGAGCAGAGGGGAGATGACTGTGAAGGTGACAGAGATGGCTTTATCTGTGGGGAGGGCAGTGAATGGTCGGGCATAGACATAGATGCAGGGCACAAAGTGCAGGGTGACCACAGTGATGTGGGAGGTACAGGTGGAGATGGCTTTCTTCCTGCCCTCCCCTGACTGAGACCTAAGCATCATCAGAATGACTGTGTATGACACCAATAATAGCATAAACCACAGAGTAGCAACCAAGCCATTATTGGAAATCATTAGCAGCTCCAGGACAAAAATGTCTGTGCAGGCAAGTTTGATGACCTGGGGGACATCACAGTAGAAAGTGTCAAGAACATTGGGTCCACAAAATGGAAGTGTCAGTAAGAGAGAAATCTGCACAATGGAGTGGACAAAGCCTCCTGCCCAGGAGGCCACTATTAAGCCAATGCAACGGCCTCTGCTCATGATGGTCACATAGTGCAAGGGCTTAGAGATGGCCACGTATCGATCTAGAGCCATCACTGAGAGAGAAAACACATCCACCCCTCCAATAAGGTGGAAGAAAAACATCTGAGTGAGACAGCCATTGAAAGAGATGGTCTTTCTGTGTGAGAGAAGGTCCACCAGAACCTTGGGTGCAGTGATGGAGGAAAAGCAGATGTCAGCAATAGACAAATTCCTGAGCAAGAAATACATGGGGGTGTGAAGGCGAGACTCACAGGTCACAGTGACCATGATGAGAAGGTTCCCCAGCAGAGTTGTCACGTACACCAGGAGAAGGAAAAGAAACAGCAACACACTCACTTCTTGACTCTGGGTCAGGCCAAGGAAAATAAGTTCTTTGATTCTGGTGTAGTTTTCCATCATCATGAAATCACTGCCTTTCTGGGCTGTTTTGTCTCGAGCCTCTGTTTATCTTGTCTTTCTAACCTCTTAGGATGAAATTGAGCTCTTCTGTTTTGCCATAGCACTTAAAAGTGGTCAAGCTTTCCACATTTTAAATACTGTAATCAATTTGGTGTTCAAATCAAATTACCACTTGCAAAATGAGTCATTACTTATTTTCCTGCAGAGCAATGTTAGGAAAGAAAATATAATAGGTAATGACACTTAAGCATCATATTTTAAAAAGAAAACATTTCTGAGGTACAGTTTAATGCTTTACCAATGTTTTCTGTTTTAATAAATTTTATTCAAATGGAGGTGGAGGAGGAGTGGATGGGTAGGTGTAGAAGGGAGGTAAGGGGGAGGAAATAGGAGGAGAGGAGGATGGGAAAACTGGTCAGTCTGTAAAAATAAAGCAAAAATTCAATTAAAGAAAAAGAAAATCATTATCCAATACTGAGGGACTATTCTACCATCTTCATCACAAGAAACTATTTCATGTAAATGGGTTAAACACAAGAACACAATTAAAAGTGAAAAAAAAATCTATTCAAGTCTCTTGATCAGTTATCTTACTTTGGTAGTCTCTGGTTATCTTTTTAAGAACATTAAATGGAAGCACCATCATCAGGTTCTTGAGTTTAACTGTCCCCATTTTGTTAACATTATTATTAATTTTCTACCTTGTACAGATCACATTTGGACAAAGGACAGGTGAAGTTTTGGACATCTGAAACATTATTTATTTCCCTGAAAGGGGGAGCTATATTTGTAGAGAAAGGGAAAGTGCAGACACTGTACCAAGATAGGATAGCACTGGATTTACTCCTCCATACTCTGCCCCTGATTAGCTGACCGATAGGGTTTCTGAACGATCAGCTGTGAACCATATGGACCGTATCGATCGGAGCAATCAGGGAGGAGGAGGAAGCTGGGTCAAGGGTGAGGACTGAAGAAGGGTGTAGCTTCTTACTGTGGGTTCCCCATTTCAGCCTCTGCCAAAGGGAAGGTGCCACCTGGAGAGCTGCTTCTCTGTCCTGTTGCCATCCTCATTCTCCTCTCCTGTCATTGTAAACATATGCATTTGTAGCTTGCCGAGAAAGAGCAGTTGTGGAGTTATGGTTTCTTGATAGTCTTCTCATCTCTAAGGCGGAGGTATCTTGTGAATGACTCTCTTGTGTATTTCTACAAAGAAGGGTATTTTAATTATTTTTAGTACTTGAAGAAAGACAGGAAAACTAATTTCCCCAAACTCAATACATTGCTACATTGTGAAATTCAGTATGATTATGCTCATTTTCAAAGCCTTTGGTGTCTTACAACAGTAATTATACAAGAATTCAGCAGGATTGTGCTATTTCCTTAATTCAATTTTAGAGTAAAGGTAGTAGGAAAAAAGTCTCAAATGAGTTTTCTGTTTAAACAATTGTAAGGTTTCTGGATAAATGTGGGGTCAGAACAAAAACAACCTAGTGTATTACACATCTGCAGGAGTTCCCATAAGACTGTGCAGCAGAGACCATGTTCAGAAAATGGAACCAGTCTTCCTCAAGTTAGAGTCAATCACATTCCTCACAGAGTTGATTAGGAATTTTAGAGGTATACTCTGAGTTTATTAGCAATTTCAGAGGTACGCATTTAGTCCTTCAGTCCGTTCTCACACAGTTGGTGGTGCTTGAAGCACCGTTGGGGTTGGGCTTATACTCACAACACAGACACACTTGCAGCGAAGGTTTAACTCTGGAGAAATGTTCAATCTGGTGGAAATAGATGTATTTCAGTCTATCCACAGCCATGGGAACCCCAGCAGTGTTCTATCTAGGGCTGGTATCAGGAGTGTTTCTAGAGGAGACACAGATTGTCACTGTCTGGAAGAATAACAGAGGAGGAAAAATAACATCAGTCAGTGGTAAAATGTCACAGCCTCACAGAGAACACAGACACAGACACACACACACACACCCACCCACACACACACACACCCACACCACCGTAGTCTCTCAGTGTAGGGGAGTGTGCAATGAAAGGACTTTTCTACGTAACAGACGATCCTTTTCCTCATTAATATATGTTTCATTGTTGCATTACATGGTTCTCAGGTATTGTTTGATAAACGAATGATGGGTTTATACTCTACTGTCTCCTAAGTATGTATTTCATGCAAACAGGCTTGCATGATCAAGAGGAGATAGAAACAGAATGGAGACGCATTGCCCCTCCCCCTCCAACTTCAGACTGTATAGTTTTACATATTGTCTCACAGTGGCATTTGAAAATATCTGTCTGAAGAAGCTTATCTGACAGAAACTCCTTACACTGGTTTTAACATGTAGTTTCTACACTGTAAGCAACTGAAGGACTCTCAATTCTGGGTGACTTTTATATAGTGTGCCACAATTCTACATCCTTTTAAACACACCTGCATTTCCAATGCTTGATGTCCACCTCTGTTGTGTTTGTCAGTGAGATGATCATTTTTGGTCTGAAGCGTCTGATATCCCTGGAAAATATTCAAAGTAGACTTGGTTAAGCACAATCAATGACAACATTTGAATTTCAGCACACACAACCTTAATGCTAGATATTCACTAAATGTCTTCACCGATTGCCTTTGATCCTAAAACTTCAAGTGAATATAATAGGCTATTTGGTGCAACATGCAAGATCATTAGTTCTTGAAAAAAAATGTGCTACTGAAGATTTCAGTATCCTTGCTCCATTTTCAGGAGAGAGATGGCAAGCTCAAGGATTTGCCTATTTGAGGTTCTTGGACTTGGACAGTGTTCTTGTCTTATGCTCAAATCCCTTAACCTCAGGCTTAATGTAAGAATGACAAAAGGAATATCATTGGACAGGGAAGCAGCAGTAACTGATTCTAGTTTTGATGATGCAATTTCAATGGGATTCATTAAAATGATGTCAAAACTTGAATGTGCTTGTATATGCACCCAACACAGTTTGGCTGGTGTACAAATTCCTTAGAGGCCACAGGAGAGACTATTTGATTGCATATTCAACATTTTGCACTGGGAACCTATGTTGTATCCTGATCCCTTAGTCTCAGGCCTATTATGAGAGCTAGGAGGAGGGTAACTGTGGAATTGAAGAGGCTAGTTTCACTGGTGGTAATGGAATTTCAGTGGTAATTATTAAATTATTGCTGAAAGACACAGATGTGTGAAGAAATGGCAACCTGTTATGGAAAAAAACCCACTACATAGTCCATGTCTAGGTTATCTAATGGTAGGAGAGCAATCAGATCCCTTAATTGTCAGTTTATTCTTCCCTGTTAAAGCACGCCAAACCACAGATCTAAAATATTTCTGGGTTCTTTTTCTCATGTTTCCAAAAGCATGAATGATGTACATTTGAATATGTATATCATCGCAACACGGAAACAAGCTGTGAAGAAGTGAGAAAGGCTGAACCTCTAGTGGTTTCATCACTCTTCATCAAGCAACAAACAGTAGAGGCTCTTGAATTTGTTGCTATTTCTAAGGCTGTGATCTCTGTCTCACTACAGTGATCCAGGGTTAAATGACGCTTAGTTTGACTTTTTTCTTTCTTTCCCAGACATCATCTATTTTATTTAATGAAAAAGCAGCTTATATGAAGAAAGGAATGGGATAAACAAAGGGTACCCCTTTGTCAAGGAGATTATGGTTTCACAAATTAAGCATAATGTGACAGTAAGAGGAACGTTTAGGCTATGCAATATACCTTGTTGAATAAGAATTTGAATAAACATGTTAATATATTTTGTTATATAAAAATGGAATTTCAAAATAAAAATAAAATTGGAGCAAGAATAAATGATTATGATGAAAGAACTTGCCATTTAACCAAGAAAAGAATAAGCAATGCTATAGGAACTCCGGAGTCTCTAGCCTATATTCAGCATGCAGAAATGGTAAAATCTAGTATTCACTCAATAATGTCATTGCTGAAGTCTGGGTATATAGCTCAGTTGGTAGAATACCTCTCCAGCACACATGGTGCTCTGGGTTCAATTGCATAAAATGGGCATGGTGGTTCACACCTGTAATCCTAGCACTCCAGGCAGAAGTAGAAGGATCAGGAGTTTAAGTCTATCCTCTACATCATTGTGAGATGGAGACCAGCCCAAACTACATGATTTCTACTCTGCCCAATGGTATTAATTCCTGTTTCCACACATCTTTAGGCACTAGCAATGCGATAGTGAGGCATATGCATATCTCTCTGACATTCTAGTGGGAAGATACTGTTATTATTATTATTATTTGGTTTTTTTTGAGACAGGGCTTCTCTCTATTGCTTTGGAGACTGTCCTGGAACTAGCTCTTTAGACCAGCCTGGCCTCCAACTCACAGAGATCTGCCTGTGTCTGTCTCCCGAGTGCTAGTGTGCATTACCAACACCCAGAAAGACAGCTGTATTTTAAAATAAATTAAATTAGCTTGGAGTGATGGCACAATTTAATACTAGCGCTTGGGAGGCAGAGGCAGGAGGCTCTCGGAGAATTCAAGACCAGCCTGTTCTACATAATGAGGACAGACAGGACTACACAGAGAGACCCTGTCTGAAAAAGCCAAAAAATTAAATTATGGAATGATTTTAGTTGATAAAACATAAACACAACAAGCCAGAGTTAAAAATAGAAACTTAACAGCGATGGATTATTTCTTTTTAAAGCATTTATTTTAAGTTATGAATGTGTGCACATCAGTGAGTGTAGGTGCTTGTGGAATTTGGAAGATAGCATCATACTCAAATGGAGCTCAAGTTATAGCTCAGGCACTAATGTTGGTGCCGAGAACAGAACTCAGATCCTCTGAAAGAGTAGTGACTACCCTTCACTGTGCTGTCTTGTTAGCCCCAGTGATGTATCGTCTCTAAAAGGGTAGTGAGAAAGTGGTGAGCTTTGCAAATATTTATTTATTTAATTACTGGTTGTGTGCATGTGCATGTGTGTATATGGGTAAATGTGGATGCTAGAGGCCTTGGATCCTCTTGGACAACATGGGATCTGTGAAACAAACTCAGGTCTCTGCAAGTACAGTGTGTTCTCTTTACTGCTTAGCCATCTCTCCAGCTGTGAGAATGAGGAGAATGGAGGGAGATGGCCACTCTGACTAAAGTGGAATTAGTATAGTGAGATTGTGGGGAGGAAGCACAGAACAGTGAGGAAAACCCATTAGCTCATTAGCACAGTGGTTTCCATTGAGCACATGGAAAGACAACAAAGACTGTGCCCAATGGAGATTGAGTTACAGCTGTTTGTTTTTATTGTCAACTTTAAGAATCAAACTGAGGGCCTCATATGTGTTGGATAAATGCTGTATGGCTGAGCTGCACTCATAGAATACTTAGAATGTATTCTATGAGCCTCATAAAGAAGCAAAGCCATTACAGGAGCTGGAGAATAAGCCTAGTTGGTAGACCATCTATCTAGTGAACACGAGGACCCAGATTTGGTTTTTTTAGAGATGAAGTGCAGGCATGCTTTTCTAGTTCAGACTGTCTAATTTCAGTGACCATGTTCCCAAAAATTTTAATTCTTTCTTCTGCTTGTTAATTGTGCAATTGAGTTAGCACAAGGAATTTTTCATTTCAGCTCAGTTTTTATATTCAGTTTTGATATGTTTTGAATCTGGGCATCTGTATAACTCATCAGTTATGGGCATCTTTCAACTATTATCTCCTAAAATGTCATTTCTGCATTCCTACTATTTCCTCCAGGAACTTCTTTCATTCTTAGCATTTGTCACATTCATTCACGTTCTTCTCCATGTCCATCAATCACATAGTGTACCGATTTTTCTGTCTCTGTCTATGTGTGATCTTTTTTTAGTTTTCAGTTCATTATAATTTTCACTTCTAAATGTTTTGCTATATTCCTACCATAAATCTGCTGCTTCCAGTATAATTTTTACTGAACTAAAAAAGCTATGCATAAGCTTTCACATTTATGTCATATTTTATGTCTTATTTCTCTATCACATAATTTCATGCTAGTAAACCTTCTATTTACTCTGACCTGACTTTGTAGCACAATTTTATCTGAGATAGTCTTTGTATATACTTTTATCTATTTGGGTCTAGTTCCACATCTTCCTACGGAAATATCAGTGTGTTTTGGTTTCAGCTGCTCCCACAAGGAAGCAATGCAACATACAGTATGTGTACAGTATTATCTTCTAGCTCTCAAAAATTTTAATTCCCAAAGTCTTTGATAAATTAATATCAAATAATATCAGTTATGATATTCTCTATTACTAATTATTAGGTACATTTTAATGGACCCTTTACTTCAGTCTTTCTGGATACAATGGTACAGAAGGAGGAAGAGGGAAATGATTTTGCTCTTCTGTGTGTGATTACATGCAGTTTAGTTTCCAGGGCTCTCTGTATTCAGGAGGTAGGTTGTGTGAAAGTTGGAATGAACACATTTCTGCAAACACTAGTTGACTGCATTGTAATTGTACTGTTGTGTGCACAGGTCTAGCAATGTTTTTGAGTCTAACTTTTGACACCCATAATCCATGTGTCAGATCGGCTGAGACAGAACTGTTACTGTGAGTTTGAGGGCAGTGCATTCCAGGGCACCCTGTGTCAAAAAAAAATCAACCTCAATCCTTAAAATAGGAAAAGGCTAAGACTGACTTGAGTTTGGAATCAATTTTTATAAGGCTTTGATTCTCCCATCCCATAAATTCAAGTGAGATTTACTATAAGTAAAGGGGTTTGGTTCTATATAGATATTAAAACTATAAAGGACAATTATATATGTTAATTTGACAATTTTATTGTATTTTAATATACCATGGTAAAGGAACTACAAAGCAGCATGCATAAGAAAATAAAAGAAATTTATTGTGTTAGATATGTTTTTATTTTTTCAAACACTCAAATCAATTATGTACAAGGTGAATGTTAAATGTAATAAAAAAGTAATTCTAGATTCTCTCAATTTATGTATTTATACGTCAAGGTTTTACAAAGGCAGACTGCAGGTCAAACTCAGAGTCAATTTTCAGAGTCATAGGAAGTGAGTGATGGTAGAAAATCTTTAAAAACCATTTATTACAAGTGTGTGTTGACTTAAAAAGGAAGGCTAAAATTACGAACAGTGTTTAGCTCATAGAGTCATAGAGTAACTGCCAGCAAATGGAGACATAAGTGCTGGAGACCTGCAGTTTTGAGAAAGATGACCTTGTTAACCCTTATGCCTCAAATCAAACTGTGACCATAAGACAATTGATGGGACACCTCAGCACTTCTATTATACTTCATGTTTAGTTCTTGTTTTCTGCCAGTTTCTTTCTTGTTTAATATTCTACTGATGTCTGTGCTTACAAACAATTTTATGAGTCAGATCTTTCCAATACATACAACATTACTATAGTTGATTGTGCATAGCCAAGTACCAATGTTAAAAAAAAGGACTCAATTTTATGTTTACCTTTCCCACAACCAGTCATTCTATTCTACTTCAGAAAGTACGAGTCTTTTCTTGAGTCTCTTCATGGCTGACTTCATCTCCTGGTTCCTCAGGGTGTAGATAATTGGGTTCAGAACAGGAACAACACTATTTAGGGTGACTGAGACAACTCTGTCCATGGGGAGGGCAGTGAATGGTCGGGCATAGACATAGATGCAGGGCACAAAGTGTAGAGTGACCACAGTGATGTGGGAGGTGCAGGTAGAAATGGCTTTTCTCTTCCCCTCCCCTGTATGTGACCTCAGCATTGTCAAGATGACTGTATAGGATATAAGGAGAAGAACAAACCATAGTGTAGTGATCAGGCCATTGTTTGAGATCATCAGGAGTTCAAGATTAAAGGTGTCAGTGCAGGCGAGTTTGAGAATCTGTGGGACATCACAGTAGAAACCATCAACAACATTGGGTCCACAGAAAGGAAGTGGGAGTAAGAGATAAATCTGCACAATGGAGTGAACAAAGCCCCCCACCCAGGAGGCCATGATGAGGGTGGTGCACCGCCCCTTACTCATGATGGTCACATAGTGCAGGGGCTTGAAGATTGCCATGTAACGATCAAATGCCATCACAGAGAGAGAAAAAGATGTCTGCCCCACCAAGCAGGTGGAAGAAAAAATCTGAGTGAAGCAGCCGTTGAAGGAGATGGTCTTTCTTATTGAAAGAAGGTCCACTAGGACTTTTGGAACAGTGATGGAGGAGAAACAGATGTCTAAGACAGAGAGGTTGCGAAGCAGGAAATACATTGGGGTGTGTAGGCGGGAATCCGAGGTTACAGTGACCATAATGGTAACATTTGCTAACACTGTTGTTATATAAACCATAAATAAAAAGAAAAATAAGAGTAAGCTCAGTTCTTGAGATTGGGTAAGGCCACAAAAAATAAATTCAGTCACCTTGGTATGGTTTCTCAGTGCCATTGAATGACATTTCTTCTGTGTACATACACCGTTGGAGGAAATGCCAGTGTTATTAAAACCATGAAGTAAGGTTTGCGTCCTGATGAGATAGAATATGCATAACTATGTAATTTGTCACCATAGCATGTTCTTCAGGAACTCACTCTGGGAAAAGCACTTGATTCTACCTGCCTCAGCTCTATTGTTAGTACAAGTTGTAGTTTAGATCAATTTGTTTTCATATCGAAATTGGTGGGTTTTTGTGTATTCTGTTAAAACTTGCTTTTAGAATCTTTAACAAGAGAGCCTTCAATATGGGCACACAGAACAGGTTCTAGACTCCAGCTCTGTAAATGCATATAATCTCATTTTTACAACATTTCTTTTTCTATAGTTTAAAAGACACACAGGTCTTGGTGACATGGCTTACCATGTAAGGGCACATTCTACCAAGTCTGAAGACCCGAGTTCATTTCCCAGAACCTACATGATGGAAGGAGAGAACAAACTTCTACAAGTTGTTCTCTGACCTCTATATCCTGGCAGCAGTGGCATGTGTGTACTCTTATGTATGTGGTATCATCTATCTATCTATCTATCTATCTATCTATCTATCTATCTATCTATCTATCTGTCACTTATTCATCCATCCATCCATCCATCCATCTTAAAGTCACTAAAATAAATTGTCACAATAGGGATTCACATGGACAGATATTATTGTTTTACAACCTGACACATGCTCAAATATAATGTTTCTTAGCATCATTCTGAGGTTCAAGGTATATATCTGAGGTAGATTATTATCTCACTTTAATGATACAAAATTGAGCACAATAAAAGAAAATAAAATCTTCAAGATCATATAGAAAGCCAATGGCAGGGTAGAAATAAGACAAGTTTCTCTTAGCTCCTCATTCCTGGGTCTTTCTACTACCTCCCATCTCCTATCAATCTCAGGACACACAAATCTAAAAATAATTCATGTAAGAACCTCTTAACTGACTTTCCCCAGCCATTTCCAAGGGTGAATTTCATCACTCTTTTGTTTTCTTCTCCCCATCACAATGGAATTGCCAATTCTTTCACAATGGAAATGGAATTCTTTCACTTCATGCATGCTGTGTCACACAAATGATACCATTTAAGTTTCAAATTTCATTTCATGGATTCTCATATTCTGGCAATAAATGATGAGGTTTGAGCAACAACAATAAAAAGGTGATAAAGAATGGTAGTAGGGATGAATTTATTAGTAAAGAAAGTGGCTAAGGTCTAGACACATGTACATGAAAAAGGGAGGGAAATATAGGCTCAACCAGGCCCTAAGCAGATTGGGCTCTGAGCAAGGCAGATGTACACCATGTTCCCTGCCACTCCAGGGTCAGAGGAAGCCTGATTGCTGTCAAGTTACTTGGGTCACACATTAACCAAGCCTCACTCCCATATTCAGAGAGCGACCCCAGTCATGTGTCCTAAGTTACACATGGCCTGTTAGCTTATCTGGTCCTATAGCACAGGTCACATATTAAGTAGACCTGATCCCTCATTTTCAGGACCTTCCCATCCTGCAGAAACCTTTAAGGTCAGAGTTTGGAGAGATGTCTTGGAGATTAAGAGCATTTGCTGCCCTTGTAGAGGACCCAAGTTCAGTTCCCAGTGCCCATGACAGACAGATTACAACTGTGACCTCAGCTGTAGGAGATCTGATGTCCTGTTCTGGATTCTGCACTCATGTGAACACAGACAGACTCAACATATACATGTAATAATAATAATAATAATAATAAAAGGAAGTAAAATATTAAAAAGGAAACCTTTAAAATCAGACACCTTCTTTGTCTGGCAGGACTGGAGCTTCTTACTCAAACCCCTGGCACACTGCTCTGCTGCAGTGAAAGTAGATGTGTCTGAAGAACAGCTTCCCCTCTTTTACAAACCCCTGCTCCTTTCTCTTCCCCAAAATAACATTACCAGGATGATGTAGACATTGGCAAGGAGAATTTCTTTCTTTGCCCTTCCAAGGAAGAAATATCAACTAATGTGAATAACTTGGGATTTATAATTTCTGGCTTTCACCTTACCGCAGGTGGACATAATGAGAGGATATTCAACTAAGGGGAATTTCACTTCATTGTATTTTTCTCCAGGTCAGTCGAGACTGAGCAATATGTTCTAGCTTAAAGATTAATTATAGGAAGATACTATTTCTTATAGACTTAAGTGACAGGTAGAAAGTCACCTAGCAAGTGAGTTGTGAAGTCAGTCTTTATTTTGAATTCCTCAATAATGTCTGAGAAAACTTATGATGGTGACAAAAGGATAAATGTCTACTCAGAGGAGGGAGATATATTTATGTTTAGCATCTGAATTTGACTTAATTACTTGGCAGCTTCAGAGATATAGTTCAATGTCCAGCTATTTTGCTTGGGCAAGATTTGGAAAACAATGACTTTGAAAAATAATGTAAATAAAGAACTTGAATTCACCTGTCTTATCTATCAGCATTGAACCTAAGTCCTAAAGTATTCAAGGCAATAACTCTACCACTGAGCTACTAGTCCAGACCCTAAGACACTATTTTGCTTATCTTTCTGCCCTGGCCTCAAAGATGCTAAGATAGAGATGTTTTTCTCTGATGCAGATTACAAAGTAGTTCTTTCACCTTGAGGAAACCATGTTATACTTGGATTCTTGGTTGTATTAACTACAGGACCATGTCGAAGGCTTAAGAATGGGACATCACTTGCTTGGAATTCTGTCTCTTTCTCCTTTTTGTTCTTACCTCGAACAAATCCTTTAGGTTCCTCCAGTTTTCTTTGTAAGCTGAGACAGTATAACCCTTACTTCATGAAGCCACATAAAGAATAAATATGTTTGTAATGTCTCTAGCATGTAATAGGCTCTCAATTAACTTGGCTTTTTCTTTGTTCTGAAAGCATCATCTTCTTGCTTACCAACGAAGGGTTGGATACAAAGACATTCACAAAATGGAAAGCACCTCACTATAAAACTTCTCTTTGAGCCAATTTGTTCTTTTTGTTTGCACAAACTTGAGGGAATTTGATCAAGCAGAAAAAAGATTTGGGTGCTAGATCTGGGTGTTTGGGAATATTGCTGTTTACGTAGTCAGCCAAGGGAAAAGAATGCATATGAATCTGCCCCTGAAATGGACACAGTTTTAAAAGAGAATATAGGGTTTTAAAAGGAGGCAATTATTTTATAGAGAAAGGTTTCATGATACTCAAGGATCATCATAAGGCCTAAATTGGAACAAAACGTATTCCTTCTTTGTGATTTTTCTTTCTAGTAAAACCTTTGTTTTCTTTTGCTGTGCTGAGTCCATGTCTGTTGTTCCTTCTCTTGAAGGAATCCCTGATTTCCTAATACTTAACACGGTGTTTCTATTTATAGCTGTTAAACCTTCACTATTCCTTCAATGTCTTAGCCACAAAGTTCACAGTCATTATTCTGCACATCCTTTAGTATTTCACACTCCAATAGTTGAGTGTCCTTACCTAAATTCTTCAGTGTCCAGTCATAAGCACTTATCATTAAGGCCTGGGTGGCTAGGCTTCAGTGCAGATGAAGTTTAGGTGAAGGCCTTATGAAGATTATCTATGACCTGCTTCAATGCCATCTCTTTAGCCTTCATGTTGGAAGGGTAAGTTTTGGGAGTCACATCATTGTGACTTTCTTTCTATCCCAAACTGTCCTTCTCATAAAAACTATTTTATGAATCCCAAATTTAGTATGAAAATTAGCAAAGGGAATTTGGATGTGAGCATTAAAATAGGATGGACATTCTTCTGAGTACCATGGTCCCAGTGGGAGTTATTAGAGAGTTTCTAAATAATTACTTGCAAATCACTCATGTGCATGCATATAAATGTGTCCACATATTTTGCTCTCCAAATTATTTTTTATTGTTTGTTCTTTGATAATTTCATACCTGTGTATAGTGCATGATTACTCTCACACCCACCCTCTCTGGTCTCCTTCCCATCCTTGTCAACTGCCCTTTCTTTCTACTAGACTCTTTCTACCATAACAGCATGTTTTTGTTTTGTATTGTGACTCTCTGGGTTTAACTAGGGCTTTGTGACCATGAGTGTGGAATTACCCACTGTTGGATATGCAACTGAAGACAAAAAATGCCCTCTATAGAATCCATCAGTAGCCAATAGTTAAGATCAAGTCCCATGAACCCTGCCTCAATACATGATTGTTTATAAGTTCCAGTTTTGTGTAGGCCTAGTGCACGGTAGCTCCTATAGGGTCATGATTGGAATGGCTGTGTCATACTAAGGAGATAGTATTTCAGAGCCTTTCTCTAGGTCTTTTGGTGTTTATGCTTTCTCTCTTCTTTGTCCAGATGTCCTATGAGCTTTTGAGAGGGAAGATGGTATAAATGTTCTATTTCGGGCAGAACACTTAACTGTCATGTATTCTCAGCATCTTGAGTAGGCATAAGTCTCTGAATTTAGCTTGATTCATGGCAAAAGAAACTTCTCTATGGCTGGCTATATATACTTAAGGCAGTTTGGTACCACATCAATTTAGCTGAACACCAGAAGAAAATTCTTCCCATAAGGTTATGGTACTCCAGCCTCACAAAGCCATGGGTTGTCGACAAGATTTATAGTACCAGACATGAATTCTTTCTTGTTGACCGGGGGATTAAATCCACCCAGAGAAAAGTTGGTGATCCCCCATGGTAGTCATGCCATTATTGTACTAGTGGGGCCATCTTTCCTGGTGGGTCTTGTCATAGTTCATAAAGTTCAAAGCTGAGTAAGGCAGTTGATGACTTTTACCTCTTGACAGCCTGTGTAGCACATGTTTGGCAATATGAAAACTAGACAGTGAGACCCCCAGACTAATAGCTGGGAAACCAGTATTGGACCGACTCAGAACCTCTGAATGTGGGTCTCAGTTAGAAGGCCTGGGCAGTCTAAGGGACCTCTGACAGTGGAACCAGGATGTATCCCTGGTACACAATAGAACTTTGGGAGCACATTCCCCCATGGAGGGGAACTCCATTAACCTAGAGGCAAGAGGGGAGGGCCTAGTCCCTACTCCAAATGACTTACAGATTTTGTTGATTCCCTCCTGTGTGGCATCACCCTCCCTGTGGAGTGGGGGTGCAGCGGCAGATGGGATGGGAGGATGGTGGTGGGCATGGGAGGGAGGGAGGGAGAGGGAACTGGGATTTGTATGTAAAATAAGAAAACAAAACAAAACAACACAACAACAACAACAATAACAAACTAGACAGTGGGGAGGAAATTTACATGTCAATTCCAGCATGGTTTCTCTTTATCTTGCAATAAAGGTATATGGTATCTTTAGTAATAGAATATTATCATCTTGTTCTGGTGGGCTATAAAGAATAGTAAGAAATATGTACTGTTTATTTTGGGGGGTCTTCCTGAGAAACAGCTTCTAGGGAGGTTACCACCTGTTACTGATTTTTTTTTATATAACACAGCTTCCAGAAGCATCATTATCTATCCACGTATGATATTTCTCTTCTCCATTTTCAAATTAACATATTTTTAATTGGCTTATGAAGTAGTAAGTTTCCATATGGCTGTCCTAGTTTCATTTTTGTTGCTGTTATAAAACACCCCAACCAAAAGCATATTAATGGAGGAAAGGGTTTACTCAGCTAGCAATTCCAGGTCATTGCCCATCATTGAGGGAATCAAGGTAGAACATTAATAACAGGCCTACTTGTTATTCCATATAACGGTACCTCCAATAAAGGAATGTACTTCACAGCCAAATAAGCTGTAGCCCTGGAATATGCTGTTTGCTGGCTGACAGGCTTATCTTATAGATATCTTATAATTTTCTTATAGAGTTCAGGACAACCTGCCTAGGGAATGGCATTACCCACAGTGGACTGGACTCACCTACATCAATTAACAATCAAGACCATCTCCAATAGACATGTACACAGGGTCAGTTTGTTTTAGATAGTTTCTCAATTGAGATTCTCTTCCAAGATATTTCTAAGTTTTAACAAGTTGACAGTTAATGCTAATCAGGGCATCTGTCTTTCAAATTCTTCAAGAACTGTAGAAGGCTCAAAGGTATGCATTCTCTTATTCTTTGACTTTTTTGAGGAACATTGGTCTATGGGAGCATCTAATGTCATAGGACCACTCATTCCTCATGGGGACAAAGGGACAACTGATTTTGGGGGAGGCAAATCCATGCTAGTTATTTCAGTAATGTGTGGCTCTTCAGTGAATATTGGTATATGAAAAGATATATAATAAATCTTTGGTAGGAAATTTCTTTGTAGGGGTCATCAAGAAAAATGTTTAATGAAGTTCATTAAGGGATAGGAATTTAAGAAAAGACGAGGATGAATCAGAGTCCTGTGATGGTTGAGTTCTCAGCCTTAAACAAGACTTCAATAACACCCACTTCAGGGCTCAGGGAATACCAGAGAAAAGGTGACAGAATATAAGAAGCTGGAAGATGGGAGAGAATGCTGTGGAATGCTGTTTTCTGGATGTGACTTGGCTGTATCACCCATGAACTCACAGTACTGTGGTTATCTACATAAGACCTGCTTAAGACAGGGACTGTGACCATTTCATCCTGGAATATATTTGCTGGACTATGGGGAGGTCACATTCTCATTGTTATTGCCACTAGTAAGTTTGTCTTGCTCAAATAAGTAACCCCACCTATACTCATATAAGCAATCCTAATTAGACTTAGTAGGTCATAAAAAAGAAGGCATGAAGGTAGGAGGAGGTGTCTTGAGAAGAAGGAGTTTGTGGGAATAGGAGGGAAGAGAGAATAATGTGTGTATGATATTATCAAAGTTCTGTATATGTATATATATATATGCAATAGTATATGTATATGTTAAAAATAATAAATAATAAAAATAATGAATATTATATATAAAAATATAATAAATAACAAAAGAAAGGCTAAGAAGCAGTGTCCTGTGATCATAAGTCTTGGTTGCAAGTAGCTTTGCCTTACAGAAGTCAGGGAGGCCCACAGATGGGCATTATCTATTAGAGCCTTCCTGACTAAATATTATGAACTGTAATAATTTGGTACTTTGAAGAAAAAGTAGTTCAATGTGCTTCATTCATGAGCTTGAGTTTGAATGATTGTGGGGAGACAGAAGGGGAGAATTTGAGGAAAGCACTGAAGGAGAAAGATTGTCTTTACCTATCCACAGTTGAAATCCTTCCTGTGGGTAAAGGTAAATTTGAATTCATATTCAATACCATATTGGACAGAAGGATGATCTCCAAAATATATAAAGAATTCAAGAAACTAGGATATCAAAATACCAAATAATCCAATCAAAAATGGGGTACAGATCTAAACAGAGGATTCTCAATAGAAGAAACTCAAATGGCTGAAAGACACTTAAGGAAATGCTCAACATCCTTGGTCATCTGGGAAATGCAAATCAAAACAACTCTGAGATTCCATCTTACACCTGTCAGAATATTTGGCTAACGTCAAGAACACTGATGATAGCTTATGTTGGAGAGGATGTGGAGTAAGGGGAATACTCCTCCATTGCTGGTGGGAGTGCAAACTTGTACAGACTCTTTGGAAATCAATATGGTGGTTTCTCAAAAAATTGGGACTCAGTCTACCTCAAGATATAGCAATAGTCTTTGTAAATGACACTATACCAGCACTTTTTTAAATTCAATATTGTTGTTAAAATAGGCCTTGATAGTGGAAGATATTTCTTCGGTAGTTTTTGGTCTTGTTTCAAACTGTCTAGGACAGTCTACTAATACTTAGACAAAAGGTACAATTTTATTTCACTTTTAAAAGTCCTAGAAGGGATTGGTAGATGGCTCAGTCAGTAAGATGTTTTGCCTTTAAGCATGTGGATTTAAGCTTGATCTTCAGAATACATGTGAAAAAGTTTGGTGAGGTGGAGGTACAGACTTGTAATTCCAATGATGGGGGAGATGATGATCTCTGTGGCTTACTGATTCAGAAGCCTAGCTGAGTAGGTGAACTCCAGGCTAGTGAGGGACCCTGTCTCAATAAATAAAGTGTATGGCTCTTGAGGAATGACCTATAGGTTGTCCTCTGACACACACGCACACACACACACACACACAGACAGAGAGACACATAGAACAGATAGAGAGAAAAGGGAAGTTGAGGTTGATATGAAATAACATTATTGATTTGCTAAATGTATGCCTACAAACTACACATGTAAACCCAAGAATAATTTCAGTGGACAAATCAGTTGAAGGGAATGAAAAATAGGAAACAGCTGGGTTAGACATAGTGTTGCTTTTATTTTATTTGACAGGGTTTCTATGTAGTCATGGCTGTCCTAGAACTCACCCTGTAGACAAGGCTGGTCTTGAACTCATAGGTTTACCTGACTCTGCCTCTTGCTAGTATTAAAGGCATGAACCACCACTGCCTGGTTTTAGATATAGATTTTTACATGCATTCTCTCTCTCTCTCTCTCTCTCTCTCTCTCTCTCTCTAACCCAATTTAAATAATTCCTTCTCTTTTCACTAATTGATGAAATACATTTATAGTGCTGTATTCATTATGTAACACCATTTAGTAATTGACCAATATATACACACACATATTTAGGAATGTATGGATAGCTAATGGGGAACATGAATCCAAATTTGCAGCAATGCTGACTTTTATAACTACCACCCTCACACCATTAACTATACTTCATTCTCTCATAATGTTGGGGACAGTAGTGCTATTCTGCATCAGAGGTGGTGAAGCAAGGTAAGGATTGGCATGAGAGTAACAGATGACAGCATAGTGGCCCTTGTGGGATTGATTTCAATTTTTTCTCCTGGATGTCTCACCTGTATACAAGTCAGAAAGTATACATTGTCTGCTTCCATCTCTTCATTTTATTTTCATATTCCCTCTAATGGATTTGCATGTTTATATCTTAGAAGGCATATGGTGACATCAATATCACAGATTTATAGAACCAATTCTCTTATTCTTAGACTAGCAGATGCAGAGAACTAAATTAGCCTTAGACTTCTGGACTCCACCAGATGGCTTACCCCAGCTTATTGCTCTCGGAAGGCCCCAGCCTTCTCTGTAGTCTCTTCATGGCTGACTTCATCTCTTGATTCCTGAGAGTGTAGATCATGGGGTTTAGCATAGGGGTGATGACAGTGTTATTGATGGATATGGCCGTGTCCATGGGCAGAGTAGTGATGGGTCGGCAATAGATGTAAACACAGGGCACGAAATGAAGGGTTACCACCATGATGTGGGAGGTGCAGGTAGAGAGAGCCTTGTTTCGTCCCTCCCCAGAATGGGATCTGAGCATAACCAGAATGATGGTGTAGGAGCCTAGGAGCAAGAGGAACCACAGCAGGGTCACCAGCCCATTGTTGGAGATCATGAGAAGTTCAAGAGCAAAGGTATCAGTACAGGCCAGCTTCACCCACCTGGGGTACATCACAGTAAAAGGCATCCAAGGTGTTGGGGCCACAGAAGGGGAGTGGAAGCATTAGAATTATCTGAACAATTGAATGCAAACCCCCACCCACCCACCGGAGGCCACCACCAAGGCCACCCATACCTCTCTCCTCATTATGGTTACATAGTGCAGGGGTTTAGCAATTGCAAGGTATCTGTCATAGGCCATTACAGAGAGGAAGAAAATATCTGCCCCACCAGCAAAGTGGAAGAAAAAGATCTGTGTCAAACAACCATTGTAAGAGATGGTTTTCCTCTCTGACAAAAGACCCACCAGGAACTTGGGGACTGTGATAGATGAAAAAATAATATCTAGAATGGATTTGTTCCTCAAGAGGAAGTACATAGGAGTGTGGAGGCGGGACTCAGAGGTGATGGTAACAACAATGAGGGTGTTTCCCAGCACAGTTGTTATATACACTAGAAAGAAGACCACAAACAAAAAGAACTCCAGTTCTCGGAAGCGAGTAAGAGCCAGGAAGACGAATTCTTTCACATTAGTGTGGTTTATCTGGCCCATGACCGGGATAAACTTCTGTCACATATACCTGTGGAGAAGATACATTAGGGTTTGGAGTATGGCAGCGTGAGGTTGAAACATCATTTGTTATACAGTGTTTGTTATTAGGGTTTTTAAAGTACTCACATCGTCATGACTACATAGGAAAACTACACCAGACTCTTCTTCAATTTTTTGATTTAGAAATTCCTTATCCTGATGGTTCCTGGTTTGCAGGGAGAACCATCATAGTCTTAGCCTTTATTCTGGGTAGGGAGAAGTTCCCATGTTGTGGACATTTACCTATGATTTGTCCTCTGCCTCGTGAGGAAAATTTCTTCATATGGAGGGCATTCGGCACATTTCACCGTGCAATTTCATCTTCATTTTTCACTTGAAAGTCGGTAGGATCTTCAGAGTGGTTATAATTTTCTTTGAAGCTCAGGTCTGTGCATGACTTGCCTACACTTGCATAGTTTCTGGCATTTAAATTCAAGTAAATTCTCCTTGACCAGATTTGAGTTAGGCTCCTTTGAGCCTTCTCACCAGCTCCCCAAACTTGGCCTTCCTGTCCTTTCTTCCCAAACCGAGTTACCACAAGCAACGTGCTTAGTCTGTTTAATGAGATTCTCCCACCCTTGGTGCCCAATCAAATCCTTTATCTCTCTTCTCTAATATCAAAAATTTGTGTATCTGAGTGCTAGGCCTGTCTGTAGCAAGAATTCATTTTAGCCAGTTGAATGGAAACTCATCCTGCTCCCCACATACACTTTTAGTTTTATCTCTAATTTTCACTAACCCCCTCACTCTCATTGGCTCATTGTTGTAAACATCCACCCATCCCTGTTGTATCTGGAGTTGAGCTCAAACTTTCCTTTGGCATTGCAATAGTTTTGTCTAAAATCTATCTTTGTTTAATCAGTGTTCACTGATCTCCAGACCTTAACAATATGCAGAAGATTTGTGACTACACCACTCTACCAGATCAAGTCTGGGAATTGCTTTGGCTCATTGGCATCTGGATGGGAAAAGAAAGCTTACACCATTAGTTAAGTAGCCTGACTATTTAATTGTCATCACCCAACCTTCCAGAAGGAAGAATCAGGCCATCATAAATACTGCTCTTCAGCAAACTGGAAACCCAGATTTCATTGTGGACTCACAGGGCCCTGGCAGACTGAGGGCCAGCAGTAGATGTTCAGGGATGTTTAACGATCAGAATGTTTAATGGTCAGAAGAACTGGCCATTAAAGCTTCACACAACATCAGAGGTGGCTCAGATCAGTGCTCATCACTACAGCAGTGAAAGAGAAAGTTGCTTATTTGGTCAGAATCAGAGTATGGATTAGGAAAAAGAGAACTTTAGCCAGAGTCTCTGATATGTATTTCAAAGACTTTATACTATTGGTATATGATATAAAATATAAAAACAGAATTGAGAGCCATTAGAGAAAGATCAGTCTCAATAAGAATATCTGCATTCCCTAAGCAAATTGTATCTCAGGAATTTTTAGTATAATTCAGACTGCTGAGATGTTCAACTTTCACTTCAGGAGTAGAGGTGGAGAGGGAACATTGGAGGCAATGGAATCAAGTGAAAAAGACAGCATAATAAATGTGAGAAGACAGAGGGACAAACAACACATTTTCTCTCAAATGAGGATTCCATAAACAATCAATTGCTCATGTTTTTCCTTTAAAATTACCTCAAAATTGGGTCAACTTTAACTCCTTTATTTGAGGAACACACATAACACTTAAATGAAAATCCTGTGGGCACTTAGGTTCCTGATTCCCCTATCATTGGAAAAAAAAATTCAATTAGTTAAAACATTTCTCCAGTCTTTCACTGATAGATGCTTAGGGTGCACAATGCCATAGGAATCTTATGTCAACGTGTCAGCACTTACTAAGGTCCTCTTTGTGACTGGATATTCTGAAAGGTTTGTTTCTCTAATCCTCCCTCACTTGTGAAGCAGCAGAAGTCATACAGGGGATACACTCTGCTTGGAAACTTTGTCTTTTATTCAATGTAGTCTACCTAATGACGCCATTAGAAAATTCACCTAATGACATCATCGTTGAAGGCATTGTCTGTGGAAGTTCCAGAGGAAATGTTTCTGTTGTACAGGGAGACTTTAGTAATACTCATCTTAGAAAAAATCAGAACTTTGTTACTAACCACATATCTTGGTTTTGCTTTCAAAATGTATATTGTGGCTTAAGTATTTCACACCATTTAAAAAATGTGTAGCCATGGCATAGTTTCTTTTTACATTTTTATTTTTCTTGCATGTATTTTGCTACTGTTGCTATAGAATCTGCTAGATATTTTTGTGGATTGATGGACCTGTTTACTAAGACTGAGTCTTGCATTGGTACAGAATAAATCAGGCAGAAGGGTTGAGAGGAACAAGGCATTATCTAGGTGAGAAGCTGTCTTGGGAGATTGGAGCTGAGAAAGGAAAATTTGGGAAGTCAGTGATGGGTGGCATGGAGTCAGCCTTTCTGAAGGCACAAGAAAGAGGGGGAGCCACATAACTGTCATGTTCCTCTTCAAATTGACTAGTGGAATCTGATAGTATTTTCAAATAATGCAGCATGGAGCAATTGGTGAATGATTTTCTTTGCATGTATCTATAATTTCTTTAAGATAAATTCCAAGAAATCAACTTATGTGACTTAAAGTCACATGACATATTAAATTTCTAGTTTTGACTGAGCCTAATACTAAATGTGCTTGAATGTCTGACTTCTTTTTACATATGGATACTTAAAACTGAAATACTGTGTAGCACTTACGTATTTCTCACAGAAAAATACAATTGTAGAAATCAAATGTTCAAGCAGTGAAAATATTAGAATAAAATTGAAGTGAAGGTTTTAAAAATAGGTTTTGGAAGGGTTAATGAGATGGCTTAGGGGTTGAAAGCAACTGGCTGTTCCTTCAGAGGACCTGGGTTTGATTCCTAGCACCCACATGGTGGCTCCCAACCATTTGTGATTCAGCTGTCAGGGGATCTGATGCTGCTTCTGGACTCCACAGGCACCAGGGCACCAAGGCACACAAGTGGTACATAGACATACATAAAGGCAAAATACTAATACACATAAAAATAAACAAACATAGCCATATCTTGTAAACAACCTAGATGTATGCCCCTCAACTGAAGAGTGAATAAAGAAAATGTGGTATATTTACACAATAGAATAATGTGTAAATAGTAAGAAACAATGGCATCCTAAAATTCACAGACAAATGAATAGAACTAGAAAAACAAAACAAAACAAAACAAAAAACTTCGGAGTGAAGTAACCCTAAACCAGAAAGACAAATATAGTATGTACTCACTTATAAGTGGATACCAGACATAAAGCAAAAGATACCCAACCTACAGATCCACAACCCCAGAAAAACTAGAATCCTCTTCCAGATTCAGATGGAAACACATGCAGAAATCTACAACTAATCAATGGGCCAAGCTCCTGTAGTACAATTGAAGTGAGGGAGGAGTGATAATATGAACAAAAGAGTCAAGACCATGATGGGGAAACCCACAGAATCAGCTGACCCGAGCTAGTGAGAGATCATTGACTCAGGTCTGACAAATGAGGAAGCTGCCTAAGACTGAACTAGACTCCCTTAATATAGGTGACAATGCTGTGACTGGGACAATATATGAGGCCAATGCCAGTGGGTCCAAGATCTAACACTAATGCACAAAGTGACTTAGTGGAGTCCATTCTATATGGAAAGATACCTTGCTCAGCCTAGACACAAGGGTGTGGGGTTGGGGAGGTGCCTTGGTCTTGCCTCAATGAGATGATGGGACAGACAAGTAGACTTCCTCTCTACTGAGCAGATGGAAGGAGGAAGGGGAGTGGGGGGAGCGGGAGTAGGGAGGAGGATGGGGAACTAGGATTGGAATGTACAAAAATAAATTAATAAGAGAGCAAAAATATAAAAATAAATAAATACAATTATACAAAAATTTTAAATAGATGAAAATTACATTAAAGAAAGCATTAGGTTTGATTAAACAATAGTATGTAACATCCTATGGGTTTCAAAAGCATTATAAATATTAACAATTAAATATAAATGGAAAAATGGAAAACTGTCTACAAGCACCCCTCCCATACAAACCATTAATCTTAATAAGTTTTTGAGACAAGGTCTTCCTTAGTGCATCCCTGGCTGGCCTGAAACCCACTATGTAAACAAGCTGGCCCCATACTCCTAGAGCTCTGCTTGCTCCTGCCTCTCAAGTGCTAGGATATGCATTACCAGTGTGCACCACCATGCTGGCCTATTCTATTATATTCATCTGTCTGTCTGTCTGTCTGTCTGTCTGTCTGTCTGTCTGTCTGTCTATCTTGTCTAGTTTTTTCTTAATATTTTTAATGAAGAACCTCTGAAAGTAAATCAAGAGGATAGGACAGATACTTTATAAGTAAATCTTAAGTCACACAGAGATGTGTGACCAGCTCATATACAAAGAGATGGTTAATCATACTATTAATAAAAGAAATGTAAACTAAAATTGTAATCAGATATAATATTTCATGTAGAATTCTGAGCCAATGTTGAAAAGGCCTGTTATTTTGACACTGAATATGGGGAAAGAAATATCTTCAAATATGTTAAATACCAGGGAAAATTTGGAGGAATGGCATTTTGGAAATATGTGTATTAAAACTAAAAGGTGCAAACATTATTATGGGGGTATGAAATTCTGTTTAGGAATTCAAAGTTAAAGGATGAATAAACCAAAAGCCTAGTGTCATAGGGACAAAGTTAAGGCTCTCACAGGACTGTGGAAATAGAAGCAATATGAGTCTCAGTCAATGTTTTGATATAAAAAGTTGGCCCAATAAAAATGCAGTGTATATACAGGGGTTTAGAATTTGCAAACTTTTCAGATTGACAGTGTAGAAATGTGACAAGATCTCCTTTTAGCTAAGGGTAAAATCACTAAATATATTAGCTGATGTAATTTTGGTAAAAACAACAACAAATAATAAAACTATATGCCTACAGGTCTGAACTAATTGGGCCATTATCTGTGATCAATGTTATTTTAAGCATTTATAAATTAGATAATTAGATAATTCTGTTACTAATTTATTATTTTGAGATAGGGTCATGATAGGTTTGCCATTGCTGAACCTGTGACCTTCCCTGTTTTAACCTCCCAAACACTGAGATTTCAGAAATTACCATACACCTGATTCTGACAGCTTTACTTTAAATGTAATATTATCTTCTGTACCCATTAAAAAATATAGTTAAAATCAAAATAGCTCGTGACTTTAAAATAAGTAAAATACATATTCACCATTTGAAGTGAAACATTTTCTTTTAATGATTTAGACTCTCTGATATTGTATATTTTCCTTTCTTTTTCTGTAAAATTGTAAGAAATGCAACTTACTGATGAAAGGGGTGTGTGTGTGTGTGTGTGTGTGTGTGTGTGTGTGTGTGTGTGTGTGTGTGTGGCAATTGGGGACCAACTCCAGGTTTTCTTTTATTTCTTAAAGCTTTGTGGAACATTGCCTTAGTGGAATAACCAGAACTGTCCATTCTGTCTCCAGAACTTTAGACCTGTGCTCTATCTATTGGGCAGTTTGCCTCAGCTTGGAGTGCTAGCATTTACCCAGCTTGTGGCCATTCACGCACAAAGTCTCAGGTGCATAGGCCTGGTGAACAGGTCAGAATCAAGTGACGGCTATTCTACATAGCTCCCCCCCCAGGGGAGCAAATTACCATCAGTCTGAGAGGCAACTTGTCTGAAATATACACTATTGAAGTCAGGTTCAAGTAGCTTACATTTTGACTCTAACCTGAGCAACTCAGCCATTATTAAGTTAGAAATATTAGTCCATAAAATGAGTAAGTCTGGGGGCTTTCTTCACAGTGGGGCATTATGGTTGGCATCTATACACCATTTCTGTCCTCTCAAAAATTCAAAGTCTCTGAAGTCAATTGTAGCATCTTTCCTAGCATAAGCATCAGTTATTCAATATCAGGCAACATGTTTGATCTAATGGACATGAGTGTAATGAGTAGAGATCTCCTCGAGAAGTGTCTGTTCTCCCTTACACCATTTTTGGAAACTATTCTACATTTTCTATTCCCTTTGTGTTACTGTGAGAGTCAGGGAGAGCTATCTGCTGGTGGAGTGTACACCACGACTTTGTATTATGTAGGTCACCAACAAGCATTAATTGCTGACATCACTATGACTCAAGTTTTTTCTGCTTCAAGCTATCTTTAATCTTCTTTTTTTAGAAAAGGACCATCACTAGATACCTGTAGATGTTCATGACAAATGAGTTTTATTACAAAATTCATCTTTTAATTGCAAAAGTTTAATTGTGTCTTCAGAAGTATGTTGTTTTATGTTAGAAATCTTATCTTTTCCTTATGTATATCTTAGTTTTTGAGACAGGATCTTGGTTATTAGCTCTAGCTGGGCGTGAAACTCTATATAAAACAAGGCTGGCCTCCTGAATGCTGAATCAGCAGGTGTGTGCTATCACACCTCCAGCTAAAAATTTTAAAATTTTAATTCAAAGTATATATTTAAATTACCACCAAATGTCTTACTTTTCAGGATTAAAACATTTGAATAATACATAAACTGCTCATCTAGTCTTTAAGATGACTCTACCTACCTTTAAAAAAGTAGAGGAGAAGCCTGCCATTTTTTCCATTGTCAAGGCTTTGTCTTTCTTTTTTACCTGGAATATATGCACAGCCTATGTTATTCCACCATAAAAAAACAAATATAATAGCCAGCAGGGATTTGTGTCAGATATTTGTAAGTGTAATTCTTTAATGTGAGAAGGCTTGTGCTTGTAGATGCAATGGGAGTTATTAAAAATTAATAAGCAACATACATAAGCTTGTGCTCATTTGCTCCGGGCCCCCTCGGCTCCCTCCCACGAGAAGACAATGAGGAGGTAATGAAATTTCTATCTGCAGAGAAGCCTGAACAATCCCCATAAGCCACTCTCTGGCTAGACTCAACATTGGGCCTTGGGGGAAGTCCTTGCATCCATGTACAGATATTTGAAACAGCCAGTTTTGTCTGATAGACACCACAGTTGGTCATATGATTGATTTCTTGGTTACAATGTCAGTAATAATGATCAATCACAATATGCATTTAGTACCTTCTGGATTCAGATAAATAGTGTGATCTCTAATATCTTCATGGAGTTTGTTGTCTTCATAGGGACATATGACTGATTGATCACTGCAGTGGTTATAATGGTGGTGTTAAAGTGGTAGGAAAATGGTATTGTAGGATTTGGTTGTTGGTCCTGGGAACATTGGGGTGGTGGTGGACATTTGATAATAAAAATTCAAAATGTTTTGTTAAATTATTTTCTAAAACATTTAAAATAGTCATCTTGGTTTTTAATAGTAGTGGAAAATAGAGGCATTGCTAAGAAACACCATTACAGAGCCCTAACTTGGAGATTTGAGGATTCTTGCCAATTTGCTGCCCTTATGAGTTCCTTTCCAGCAGGATGTCCTGGAATCGCTGAATAGTGTTTCATTTCACTGGGTTTTGGTGAACATATAGAAGTCTGAAATATCTCGGCAGGTGTGTGAACCTATTCTCATCTCTCCTAGAAGGGGAGCCAAGCGACTGTAGGCGTAGATTCCTGATTTTATGCTCTCCCTCTCACCCAGCCTATCCCAGGAAGGTTGGTAAGGACTTATAGGGATTGTGTGTGCTTTTTTTTTTGAGAAAATTGGTTAGGATAGCCTAGATTCCCACCCTATGTTTCCAGTGATTCTGTCTCCTTTGTAGGAATGCAATGCCATCTTTTTGAAAAGCTACTGCTAGGTACAGAAATAGTAGCACAGCACAACTGGGCTCCTGGGGAGGGGCATTCTGAAGCAGCCACTGCGCCAGATAAAAGCCTTATTCTCCCAAGAACACCATCAGTAACTCAGCTCATGCTTCTATCTTTAAATTTAAAATATTATTATTATTATTATTATTATTATTATTATGTGTGTACACATATGTGTGAATTATAATGTCAAGCAATGTATGAGGTTAGAGAACAACTTTTGTGAGTTGGCACTTCCTGGATGGTAGATTCCAGGAGATGGAGCTCACGCTATCAACATGTGTAGCAAGCACTCCTGCACTAAAGCAAAGCTATCCTAATACTTTGATTTTTTCCCAGCCCTCTGGCTTAAAAGTTTTGTATATATGACTTGTAGAGGTCATCTATATTTTTTGGTTTAATTGTGATTAAATTGGGATAAAGTATTTCTCCTCTCCATGCATTGACTATTCTCCTTGTTTGGGGTAATAACAGTTCTTTATAATGAGCCTTTTGTTTTCTGTCCCACTATTCAGCTCAATAATGTCATAGGAGTGGTTCTTATTAATTATGAATGTTTGGCCTATAGCGTAGGCTTGTTTTTAACTAGCTCTTATAACTTCTAAGTTATATCATCTATGCTCTAATTCACATTATATCAATGATGGTGTTACTTCCTCTTCCATCTTGCACCTCTTGTTTTTTCTCTGTGTCTGGCTGGCAATTCCACCTTCTTTTCTCCCAAAACCTTCTGTCTCTTAGAAGTCCTGCCTAACCTTCCTCTTTCCTGCCTAGCTGCTGACCATTCAGCTCTTATTAAACTAATCAGGGGAACATCTTCACACAGTGAACAAATACTCTAAGCAACAATTCTCTTATTTTGAACAATGAAATGACATTAAATCTTTGCATTTTCAGGCGAAGCTCAGCACTTACTAAAAAGTCATGCATCACAAAGGGAATGTTCAGGGAGAAGAGTAAGTCAGGAAGAAGGTTGGAGATCTTCTCCCTTTCTTTCTGAAACTTGTCTGCTATTTCTCGTTTTTGTTTACACTATTCACCGCTTCTAGATTGTGCCAATCTGTTGGTTTCTTCTCAGCCTTCTCTGTGTGGGTTTCCAAGTCAAGATGTTTTACCCTCTGTGTTTCCTTGTCATCTGTGGGGAAACAGTCAGATCTTGGGATACGGGATGGCTAGCCAGGAGGCAGGGGAGCTTTATGGGGTCTTAGGTGGTCCACAAGTAAAAGCAGGAGGCTGGGAAGTGCCCAATGACACAAAGAAACTAGAGCAGATCACAGTAGAGATATATCTGATGGACAAATTTTTTGGAACATCTTCCAAAGAGCAGTTATATGGAAATGAAAGCCTTCTATCTGCCCTAGATGATGGAAATAGGAAATGCACCACTGAGCCAATGCTAATTAAGGTAGGTTAGGGATAGAGATTCTGAAGGGGCCTCTTTAGATAGAAGAGAGTTACAAATGCTTATGTTCATTAAGACAGACATGAAGTTGAAAATGGGCTTTGTTCTCTAGTGTCAAGATCACCAATGTAGTTATAAATGGTTAAAATAAATATAGGGCAATACTGACTCAATAGATGACAAATTGTGAGAGAGATGCACCAAAAGTGCAAATACATTGGACCCTTGGACTTAGGACTGTTAGATTCTTATATAGCTGAGACAGTGAGAAGCTGTAGCAAGGGCAATGTGTCCTTTAGTATTTGCTTAGAGAATGGTTCAGCAGCCATAAGGGAAATTCAGCAAGAAGACCATATTTAATGGAGCAGATTTTTTTCTTATGCATGGTGTAACTCATATAGCAGATCTCTCTAAATTCTGCCATCTGGTAGGAGCAGTTTCAGAATATCTGAACCTGGTACCAGAGTTCTGCCCTTATTTCCTGGCTTAACGCTGAGAAGTTGGTTTCTTAGATGACTCTTGTTTTTCATTTTGTAGCCTAATATAGGTAACTAAAGCATTGTAATGAATTGAATTATAACTTTGTGTTTGGCATTAACATTGTCTACCAACAGAGATTTTATTATAATTATTATAAAATACATTATTATGAATTTTTTAGATATATCTCATCTATATAGTCCTGAGAGCTCCTTATAGGATCAGGATTAGGCATCAGGCCTACAGAGATCTCGCCTCTACATAGCCTCCTGAGCACAGGGATTGAATGTGCTAGTTCACCATGACCCAGATTGAAAATGGAGTAAAAAGAAATTCTATTCTCACCTTTGTCTTTGATTGGTGAACTCAACAGACAAGTGAGTACGAAGAACATCTGATGGGAAGAGCCTTGTTTTCACTTTTTTATTTTTTATTCTTCTCCCCCATATAATACATCCTGACCACAGTTTCCTCTCTCCTACTCCCGAGAGCCTGTTCTCCAAGATTCACCTCTTTATGTTTCTCTTAAGGAAAGGAAGGCCTCAGGAATATAACCATACATGGCATGGAAATATACAACAAAGCTAGACACAAAACTCTATGTATCGTAAGACTGAATGAGTGCAACCTGCAGCATGAGCATCGGTCACAGGGACAGGCAAAAGGGCCAGATATTCTCCTGTCCTCCCCCCACTGTTAGGAGTTCCATAAGAGCACCACATAAACAACCAGGGCATATATATAGAAGACATAGGCTCAGGTGCCCAGTCCAAGGTCCCGTGATTACCCCTTAGTTTCTTATGGACCCCCTAAGAGTCCCACCATGCTGATTCCTGGCAGGGTCCATGTTCTCCTGGTGTTCCTGATCTCTCTGACAACTTCAGTCCTTACTCCCTTTCTCTAGGTTCCCTGAGCTGCAGCCAATGCTGTCAGTAGTTCCTGCATCTAAGTCACCAGAGCTAAATGAAGCTTCTCAAATGATGATTAGGCTAGGCTCCAATCTCTTTTTTGAGTATAGCCAGACCCATCCACCCCTTCCTTCCCTCCCTCCCTCCCTCCCTCTCTCTCGCCTCCCTCTCCTTTTGCTCTCTTAAAGCTGTTTGGGATAGCTCCTTAGAGGCCTCTAGTTATTGGTTGGTCATAGCTCATGTAGTCCCTGCAATCTGTGCACATCTCTTGCATGCAGGACAGATTTAGCCATGCTCTGTGGTTGGTTAAGTTGGTGTCCCAGTCCCATCACCTTCTGTGCCATGCCTGGTTACTGGAATGTCATTCAGGCTCTGTATTCCTCATTATTAAGAGTTGTTGCTAGGGTCATCCTTGTAGATTCCAGGAGTTTCCCACAGCAATTGCTTTCCACATAGCCTCCCAAATGCCACCCAATCTCAGTTGTCTCCTCCTGTACTTTTTCAGGGACTGTTTTTTATAGTTTATTTTCAAATATGAATACAGAACACTTCTGGTTTCAAGGCAAGGAGAGATGGTGCACTGGGTTGTGGCATACCTCCAGTAGAGTGGAGGACCACTCAAAAGCTAGAAAGCACTTTCTTTTTCTCTCCATTACCTTCCATAGGGCATCTTTTGGATATCTTTGTTTTCAAACTGTAAAATGAGGGTTCAGCATGGGATCACCAGGTGAGTAGAAGATTGGGACACTACCTTGCTCTGCTGAATGAGTAGCTGGAGCTGGGTTGTAGGTACATGAAAAGTGCTGTTCCAAACAGCATGGTCACTTGCCATGAGGGTGGGTGAGGCACATGTGTTGGGCTGGCTTTCAATCGCCTTCAACAGAGTGGATCTTCAAGACTGCAGACACGCTATGTAACTGTAGGAGACTAGGAGGATGATAAATGAAGACCCTCCACCAGTGATCACTATGAGGAAATTCACCACTTTGGCTGAGAAATGTGTTGGAGCAAGAAAGTGCCAGGATTGTGGAGGTCGTCAGAAGAAGTATTGATGACACTGGTCCACAAAGTGGAGTTTGAAAAGACAGAACCAATTGAATAAGAACTTCATTAGCCACAAATATGCCCCAGCCACCGATGAGAGACCCTGGACAGTGATGGTGGTGTAGGAGTAGGGGCTGGTAAAATGGCTGATTCGTCATATGCATGGCTGTGGTTAGTAGGAAGCACCAGTGAGGCCCAAACCAACAAAAGAAGAAGAACTGAGCAGCACCCCAAAATGAGATAGTTTTCTGCTCTAGAAAAGAAAATCATAGAGCATCTTGGGAGTCACAGAGGACGAGTATAAAACGTCAATGAAGGATGGGCAAGGAGGAAGAAGCACATGGTGTGTGTAAACGGTGTCACCCTGATCAGAGAGATGAGGCCGGGTAGGTTCCAGTCAAGGGTCATGAGGACAGATGCCTCAGGAAAAGTCAGAAAGAGGAAGGTTTGGAGTTCTGGGTGGTCTGAGAATCCCAAGAAGATGAACATGGTCACAGAGCTGTTCCAGGTGTTAGTTGGCAGCCGGGTGTTTCCCATGGCCACAAGGACAAGGGGCATGTGCTCGGTTTAATAATGACCATCCACATTACAGATGCAGGGAAAGTGGTTACACATGCATGAGGGCTGGAGACAGACCAGGCCAAAACCAAAAGGTGCCGGGAGGTGACCCAGTCAATAAAGTGCCTGTTATACAAGCACAGAGGATCAAGTAAGACTTAAAAGAACTCAGGCAAAAAGTCAATACATGTACTAACTAGCTAAATGAAGGACTGTGCAAATTGCAAGCAGTCAGTTAGATATGTATCAGAAAACAAGGTAGATGGTGTCTGATAAATGAAAATAGAGCTTGTTCTCTCTGGTCCTCGACATGCATGTGCACCTGCACACATATGAACATGCACACACACAAAATGTACCTAAAGATGCCCCTCCCCACAATTGCATCATTGTCTTAAAACATTTTAGCAGTAAACTGTAGCTGAGATGATTATCACTCATGGACTTAGCATCTTGGAAAGTCTTCATGGAAGTCTGCACCATTTACTCTGGTGTATCACTTTGGTGTGAGTTTGTAGCTCACATATCTAGTTTCCAAATTCTCCACCTTTAAACTAGGTTGCAGTAAGTACTCACGGATTCATTCACTTAAAACAAATAATGTGACATGCATAAAATGTCACCACAGTAAGTAGTTAGTCAGTTATTCAGATAACCCAGACAAGCCACTGTATTCATGTCCTAGGGCTTTGTGGAAGATGAGGGAGAATGCTATGGTTTTTGTAGCTTTTGTCAAGGCATTGGTATTGAGAAATAGAACTTAGAAGGATTAGAGTCTTCTTCTTCTGCTGCTAAATTATTCTCAAGCAGGATTGATTAGTTTATGTGCAACAGGTGCATAAAAAGTAGGTTAGTTTTTTTTTACTTTCTCTCTTCTATAAATTTTATCTTTTGCTTTCTCCCCACTATGTTGTGATGAGGCATGTGAAGCTCCCACTAGATGTCGCGGTTTCAATTATGCACTTTCCAACCTTGGGGTGTGAGATAACTACATATTTTTGCTGTGTTACCCGTGCCTGGAGATACTTTATTGCGAGGCAATAAGATAAGAGAATAACATCCTAATAAGGTGTAACACCTTATACCCATTTCACACAGTTGAAGAAGGCAAAGTCTGAGATGCTCTGAGACTTACTAGGTTCATCTACGCTAGAACTTTCCAACTGCAAAAGAACAAACCTTCACATCAGCAAATTCAAGTACCTATCACAGAATGTTCTGCATAGAAAACACTTTAGCCTAGAAAACATCTGGAGAAAGCTCTGGATTTGTAACAAAGGACTGCCTTGTTTGAACTTAGCATGTATGGTTGGTTGTGTGGAGGGAACATGAAGCTGCACAGACAAACCTCAGACAAACTGCAGAGTAGGCAGCACTCTGATTTTTCTCTATCAACCCGATCTGAGTCTGTTCTTCATTCACCCGTGGCCTCATGCCTTGCCACATTGAGGTGCCCCTGGAGCCCTTGGCTTGCTGTTTCACTAGGTCTTTCTTTCACCCAGTGAGTCCAAAGGATCCGAAGAAGCTGAACGCAGTCCTATTCAGTACAAGAAACCATGTTAGGGGCCAAGACTTTAAAACCCAGCAATACAGATTCAGATAGTTAAGTTCAAAGGGATTTTCATTTAAAGAGGAATGAGGGGATTAGAGGTCACTACAGTGTTTGGAGAGTCTACATGGGAAGTCCATCCTAATTACACGCTGTTCAAATTATTTTTGGAGTATTTAATAATTGGGACTGTATTCAATAGCATAGAAGTTCTTTTGGAAATTTCATTTCCATTTTTTTTTTACCTCTGATAATTTTTTCTCTGTGTGTGTATCATACATGTTATAGCATGCATGTATGCATGTGCAGAAGTCAAAGACAAATCAGACATCAGTTCCTTCCTCTATCATGTAGGTTGCTGAAAGAGCTTGAACCTAGGTCCTCTCAGACTTGGAGACAAGTGACTTTACCCTTGGCTCTTATTCTCTGAATTCTTGTCTTAACTGCAAAGCATTAAATATGTTTGCATAAAGTCCACTGAGAGAAGACAATTTGAACAAAGAGTTACAGCAGTTCTCAAACCATGGCCTAATTTCTTTCTTCCTTCCTTCCTTCCTTCCTTCCTTCCTTCCTTCCTTCCTTCCTCTCTGCCTTCCTTCCTTCCTTCCTTCTTTCCTTCTTTTCCTCCCACTTCCTTCCCTCGTCTCCCTCTCCCTTCTCCCTCTCTCCTTTCTTTTCTTTCTCACCCAACACTGAAGCATACAGTATAACCATGAAGGTTGGTAGATATTCTTACATGAAAAAGTGCTATTCAAGTGTGGGAAAACAGAAAAACAAGTTGCTGTAATCATTATAGGAGATAGAAAATGTTTAAAGGAGGGAGAAAGTAACAAAATTAGTTCCTTTTCACCCCCTTCCACAATGTGGTCATTTGAGATCAGTATAGAATTGTGTCAAGTACCTTCATGTACATCTAGTTAATAATGCACTTGCGACATGAAATTATTTACCTGATCAGCCGATACGAGAATATGATCTGAGACATCGAGGATTTATTGAAATCTTTACACTTTTATATGCTATCTTGAATCCCAGTGTTGAATTGGATAAGAGAAAGCTCAACATGAAAAAGAAAGGTCTTTCACAAATATCCAATCAATTTTGTTTCACTTTTTTCATGATTTTTTATGTTTGACAAAATGACAAAATGAGAGCACTTGGAAACAAAAAAATACATCAGACATTCTGAAAGCATAATGCTAAAATATAGATGAGTTACTACTGCCCCTAAAAATATGAGATATTTATAAACTGTGTTTTCTAATGAAAAGAAACCCATAGGCAACATTACATCTCAAATAAATATTCTGAAAAAGCAAGAGTAAGGAAGCTACTAACAAGATAGTGATTACAAACGCCTGGGGAAGGGAAGAAATGAAGAGGCAGAGCTGAAGAATGCAATTGGTCAGGAAGTCATCTCTAGGACACTGCAGTGGTGTCATTTTACACTCCTAACTATGCCTAGGTTCATACTATTAATTAAAACTCAGGAGTATTAATAAAATGAAACTGATTGCCATTGCCACATCACTGGAAGTCCATCAATTGTAACACTCTGTGGAGGATGTTGTCCAGGAAGAAGATGCAGAGGTCATGCAGGAAAACTCCCTATACCATCATCCATAGTTGCCAAGCAAATATAAAACTATTCTAAGTACAAAGCACTCTTAAAAACGATGTAGAAAAGAAAATCCTTAAAATAGGTTTGGCTGAATTGAGGAAGGGTAGATACAATGAGTATGACAAAGAACAAAGCTATAACGCAAACCCTGTCAGTTGCTTGGGCTTGCAGGGTCTCTAGGGTGCTCTGTAAGTAATATTAATGATTAATGCAAAGTTTCATGAAGCGGCATAGGAAGCTATGGGTGACTGCACTTACACTCCTTTCTTTACCTCCTCCGCTTTCGCTGACTCCGGCCTCGAGAGATGTCCCTTCTCCTTGGTGAATTAATAATTCAGCAATGCTTTAGTTCCAAAATGTTGATGAATTTGAGTGAATTAAGGCTGGGTTTCTTCAAGGATCACAAGATCTGCTTGGCACACAGAAAGAGTGTGGTAGAGGGATGAAAAGAAAGGGGCAAGGATGCAGAGAGCTTGATTTTTTAAGAGGTCTTCTGAATTAGCACATATTTGGGGTCAGTTTTGGAAATTGGTATTGGGGTGAACATGTGGTATGGCTTGTTTCCCCTCTCCTTGGAGAGGTTTTATACATTTGCCCTAGAGGGTCTCTTATGGAAAGAGAGAGGCACACATTTCTCCTAATGTGAAGGTTTGTGGCTTAACGTTTCGGGGTTGCTGTTATAGTAAAACTCATAAATGCTCAAAGGCAATGCTTATTAAATGCCATATCTATGGCCAAGTCCTCCATCCCCTGAAGGGCAATCACTGTATTTTCTGGTACATGACAGAAGAAGTTCTGAAGGGGCCGAGAACACAGTTTTCAAATATAAACACTTGCCCAAAGAAAGCGAGACTGGCTACACATGAACACTTTCACTGACCCTTTCCACTCTGGAGGCACATGTGGAACCTGGACTGATGGATGCTTACTATGCCCACTGCAGGCTTCATGTTTCTTCAATGCTAATTTATGAGTTTCCCAAATCTCCATAGAGTTCAGAGGAGGAAAAATTTAAAATAAATATTAAGCTATGTTTGAAATTATTTATTGAAAATAATTAGATCCCATATTTTTGATCATTCAATTTGAACCAGAATCTTGTGGTGCTAAAGTAAGTTAGCTAACTTGAGGTTTTGGATTTTCTCCTGTTGGGATGTTGCACATCCATTTTCATTATGGCTCAATCCTCAATAGCTAGGACATTGAACCAATCATGATGCCCATCAATTGATGAATGGATAAAGAAATGAGACATTTACCCAGGGAGTATTACTTAGCTGTGAACAAAATTATAAAATTCAATTGATGTGACTAGAAAAAATCAGCATGAAGTCAACCAGGCCCTCAAAACACAAATGATGTATTCTGTTTGATAGCTTGGAATCTGTTTGTTTTTGTATGTTTAACCTGGAGTACATGCTAAAGCCAGAAACTTAGAAGTGACCACGGGGAAGATGTCTTAAAGGTGGGGAGTATAGTGTAATACAGGGCAAAATGAAAACGAGGAATACTGAAGGTAGCTGAAGGCAGCAACAATGTTCAAGTTATGGAAAGGAGAAGCTTTAATCAGGAAGGTTAAAAGGTTGTGAAGACTGAACTCATAAGCCAACAAAAGTTTTAATGACTTTTCAAATGTATTCTAATTAAAAATACTGAGATAATACACCACCATTTTCTTTCCTTCCTCTCCTCGTGTAAGTCCTCCCCTCACATATACCTTCCTTTGCTTTTCAACCATGTCCTTTGGGCCTCGATTTATTACATGACATTGTTGATCTATGTGTGGTCAGTTGTCATCATTATTATCTTTTATCGTATCTGTGGGACTGATCTATTATCTTTATTCATTTTTTCATTCATTCTATCATCTATTTCATCTATTTTTCATTCCATTCGTTTGCTAAGTATGACTTATTTTGCTCCTATCTCTGTTCATCATGTTCTATTTGTATGTCAAATGTTGTCTCAGTCCATAGTCTAATGTTTAGGTAGTCAGTAGAGACTTTATGGGGGTAGCTTCTATCAAGTATTTAATTTTTAAAAGGCTATTGTTTACCCGAGGTGGAGCTTCGAGTGGCAATTGCAGCCATTACAGCTTATGGCTTAAGCCTGGTTTGAGTTGGGACCAAAATGAGGCGCATCTGAATGTAACACATAGGGACTGGATTAGAGATTCCAAGAAGGAGGCATGAGAATAATCCTCTCTTTTTCTGAGCAGATTGTCTTTGCTCAATTGAAAAGCAATGTCACCTAAGTTAATCAGATAATGCTTTATATATCGTTTGTCATTGAGCCTATCCTGTATGTTTGGAGTGAAACTGGATGAGGGTGCCGGCTGAGAACAGACTACCCAAATTGATGAGAGGTAGGGAGGTCATTTTTAGAGAGTGAAGGCTGCCACCAAGGAGCTACTCGAAGGGGTGGAAGGGCAGGGGTTTGACTTTGGATATCATCTGATCCCATTTGACTTTCTTTTACAAAGACAAGTCACCTTCCTTTCTAAAATGTATTTACTATTTCAATAAGTTGACGGTCCAGAGACCTTCTTCTATTTGTTTGAATTAGGGATCCTAAAAACTTGGCAAAAACTATTTGTAACAGTCTTTGATGCCTTCTTTTTCCTCCTCCTTTCCCATCTCTCTTCTGTTCTTTTCTTCTGTTACTTTCCCTTTTTCTGGTGGTTTCCTTCCTTTCTTTTTTTCTTTTTAGATTCCTTAAAGCTGTGGATATTTATAACTGTATGGAAGTGTTTTGTTGAATGTAAAAGGAAAAGACCGGATTGAATCTTAGTACTGTAAGCGTAAGCAAGTTTTAGCCTCTGGAAAGAAGGACATGTGAGGACCTGATCTGTCTCTCAATACTTTACGCGCATAAACGCTTTCATCAAACATTAATAGTGAGTACTTTGTAATGGCCTCACTAGGTCTCGAAAGAATAGGTGATATTTTGACAGTGCAGGAATCTTCATAATTTGTTTGTTTAATCAGCCTGAGACTCTGACGGTGAAAAAGGTGGGGGGTAGGCAACGGCTATAACAGCGCTGCGTGAACTGAGTCAAACTCACATACGACGTACATGGTGGGGGTGGGGCTACGCACTCGGCCATCATTACAAGGCATGTCGACCTTACTTACAGATAAAGCCTTCTACACTTTATCTCACGATCTATTTCCTCATTGCCTTCACATGAAAGTGATCTCATGTTTGCTGTTTTTTTAGAGTGCTGTTTGCAGTCATCTTCATCACCTGTATCTGTAGCGCCCGGCAGACTCCGGTTCTCTCATCTCAGGGATATTACTGTGTAATTTTTTAATCTTCTTTTGGTTTAAACCTATTCAAGAGCGTGCTAAAACTGGTAATTCATAATGGTATTCAAAAACCCGGCTCCTTATTTTGCCATGTACACTCACTAAATTCATGCCAAAAAAAGGTTGTGGTGTTCAAAACAATAGGGCAAAGGTTACAAATATAAAAGACCACAAAAACTAAGTATTTGTTTATCAGTGTTCTTTGTTTGAGCATGTGTTATTTATTCTGTTCTCATGTCATCTTCCATGTGTGGTGAACATTATTTAATCCTTATTTGATAGATAGCTAAACATCATCGATTATCTGATGTAATTTTCTTTCAAGAAATTTCCAGTGGACAAGTGTTGAACCTTTTCTTCTTTGGGGAAATATATTTTCTTGGTTTGTGATAGATTTGTGCATCTATCAACATACAGTTCTATTCTGTGTGTATCTATTAAAAACTTACTTAATATATAATACTATTAATATTGAACTTACATCTAAAACCACTATATTCACTCTGATTAAAGCTTATCTGGTACTGATTTTTTCAACTGATATTTTATTTTTTTGGGGTTTTTTTCTTTATTTTAAAAATTTAATAGTGGCTGAGAAAATGAGTCAGTAGTTAATAGCACTTGTTGCTCTTGCAGGGGACCTAGGTTCAGATCCCACACTTACATGGTTTTACATATCCATCTGTAAGCCCAGTTCTGTAGAATTTGATGCCCTCTTGAGATCTCTGTGGATACCAGGAATCGCATGTGATCCACACACATACATATGTTAAGTGACAAAATACTCAAGCATAAATAAAATAAATGGGTTCAGAAAAAGTTTTTATTACTAGTTTTATTACTGTATCATGTGATGTGTTCTTTTTGACTTTCATAATGTTAAATATGTTATTTTATTATTTTAGTCAAGGATAGTTTTTTAAGTGTATAGAGACTCAGGCTAATGGGAATACCAAGTTTTCTATTTCTTGATTTAGATTTTCTAATATAATGGTAAAATTATAGAATTTTTATTTTGGCAGTTGTCCATCCCTTCTAGATCAGCTTGGGATAACAGCCTTGTTCCTAGGGCCTATTGGGCAGGCTGGTAATCCTAGAGGTCTAGCAGTTGGCCCAACCTCAACAGTTTTGGGCAGAGGTCATCTGACCTGCAGGGGAAACTAAAAATTGTTACTCTCATTTTTGGAGACTGATGAGGGAGCCCTGAGTTCTTCAAATCACCTTCATGGTCATTCCTTCTTGTCTTGAATGATGACACATATTTTGCTGAACAGCTCTGTCTTGTTCTAGTCAAGTTTTTAAGTTCCTAACTGTACTAACTTATCTTACAATTGAGGATACTCTGGATTACCCTTACTGTTGTCTCTGAATATTCCTCACTTTTAAGTATGGATAGGCTGGTACTTTCCTAAATGGTTTGGTTTGACTAAGAAGCTCCCATATGTCTTATATTTGAATGCTTAGTTACGAGGGAGTGTTGCAATTCTGAAAAGATTAAAAGGTTAGGAAGTATGGGGCCTATTGGCAAAGAGGTTACCTGTAGTGGGCTTGGCTTCCAAAGCCCATGCCAAGCCTGAGTCTCTCTCTTGGCTGTGGGCAGGCTGTGAACTCTTGAGCTACTTCTCCTAGAACCAACCTGCCTGCATGCATGCTTCCATGCTCTCTGCCATGCTGAGAAGGAACAACTGCTTGAAACTGTGTTGCAAATTCCCAATTGGGCCACATTTACCAAAATAAGAGTTGCTTGGTCATTTGCCAAAGAAAGGTGTAGGGATTAATGGTCAAAATTCTATCAAAACTCAGCCGCTCTGCCATTAGACACTTTCTGGCTATCTCTGATAGTTCTAACCTCTTCTTTTCTCCTGAAACCCCATCCATCTTTGTATCTTTCTTTGTATGGTCAGGTGTTGACTGAGTAACAAAGGCCTGGTTAACTCACTGAGATTTTCCTCCCCAGATTCTGTGGGTCTATAGATGTGTATAAACTGATAGGTGTTGTTGAAAGCTTAGCTGCTATCCATCTGGGCCCTGTTTCCAGATCTGCTACTCTTAGATAGGTCAGTGGTCATGGGGCTGCCCATCTCTATCCCTTCAGAATCAAAATAAAGATCACTGAGTGCCTCTCCACCTTTTTTTCTGTAGTTGCAGTCCACAGAAAATCTCATGCAGAGTAATGGCCAGTCACCTCTCACCTCAATGTGACCATTGAAGCTGAGTTCTCTGGTGAGTGTGCTTCGAAGAGCTTTCTACGAGAATCTGTTCTCTCTTCAGTAGTAGTTGAGGGCACAGGGAATCTGGTTGACAGTCATTCCATGCGGGGAGATGATTGAAAAAGAACTCAATGGAGAAATTAAGGAATTGAGACTAGTGCCAAAAAGGGGGTTCTGTTTCTTCCAGTTGTAGAGGTCTTCTTGTGATGGGGACATACTGCTATCAATCCATCAGGAATGATGTCAGGAGTGGGAGTAGGGACTGGAAGGGGGCACCATCTCAGAACCAGAATGGGAGAAGTCAGGAGTGCCCCCTGACTCCCCTGGTGTGGGAGAGGAGAAAGGCAGGGAAGAAGGTAGGGGGAGCCATGAGGGTTGTGTGGAGAGGAGTAGGGTTGTGGACAGGAAGAACCAGATGGGGTGTAGAAGAGTAGATGTGGGGTGAGGAGGGCTATCATGAGAATAGGGGGTGTTGTGCTGTGGAGGTTGAAGTGAGGAGGAGGAGAAAGGCAAATTATGGTCAAGGGCGGGGAAGGACAAGGTCTCTTCCTCCTGTGAGTCCATGCAGAACAGTTTTATGAAGGGGGTCTTATTGCTCTACAGGTCTCTCAAAAGGTCCATCTGGCTGACAACGAGTGGCTTGACCACCTTGCCTATTGCAGATACACCTTCTTAGGGGGGCAGGTTGGAATTAAGCTCATCCTTAAGGCAGGATGTATCCAATCTGATCTGGGTGTCCTGGCCACTGGGGGGTGACATTACCCACTGCTCAGGCTATCTGAGAATCAAAAGTACTTTGGAGTGTTTGGCTGGGGTAGCCTGCAATAATGTGAAGCATCTAAGCTTCAGAGAAACTCAGAGTTATCTTATCAATAGGATAATCATAATCCTCCTTAATGCTCATAGAGGGGGAAAGTTTATCAAAATTTTAGAACAAGTGAAGTGAGAACAAGAAGTTTGCCACCACATGCTCCTGTGGCTCAGCTCATCCAAGGTCCAAAAATAATCCACAATACAGAAAACACACAATTGGCAGAAAGGAGGAAAATGAAAGTTACATAAGATTACAAAGACAAGACCAACATGACATAAAATGAGACAAAGAACCTTAGGTGGGGGTGGTGAGACTTCTCTACCTTTGGCTCTTTGGACTGGGAAAATGTTAAGGTTCTTTCCCAACCACTTCACATCCCAGATAAGATCCAACAAGACAGCACCACACAGACTGGCCAGCTTTGTAGATGCTTGATGCTTTTCTTAGCATGAAAGTTCACTCCTGAGAGTTCTCAAACTGAAGGTGATCCTGAGGCTTGGAACACCTGAAGGTCTCTCTCCTCCTTCTGAGTAGCAGCCCCTAGCCTCTGAGTTCTGGAGAGAAGGTCTTAGTTTAGAATTTGGGTGGGGAAGTCCGAATTTATCTTGGCCTCCAAAACACATACAGTGAATGGGACCATTATCTACCTGGAGTCCCCTTCACTTAAGTAAGCCATTTTTATTGGTTGCACTCAAGATCTGACCAGCCACTACCAGCATATAAGTCAGATTAAAGATATCAGGTCCAAATTCCATCTCCCATCCATTTTAAGCAAAGAAAAAATTGCCAGCAGTTTTAAGGAAAGAAGGGAGACAATGTAATAAGGAAACACACACACACACACACACACACACACACACACACACACATGTACACACGCTAAACAAACAACAAAACCTTAAAAAATTATGTGGCTGGGGGAGCCTATGGACCCTCACAGCTCTGATAGAAGCTGGGGAAACCAAACATAGGACTGATCAGGACCCCAGACTGTGGGTGTTAGAGCTGAGGGCTGGGAAGCCTTATGCAATTTCTATAGTGAGATCAGTATTTATCCCTAGCATGCTTTAAAATGGACTTTGGGAGCTCATCCCAATACAGAGTGGATACTCTCTCAGTTACATGGAGAGGCCCAGACCTGCTTTTTCCAATGACATACAGATATCAATGATCCTCATGAAGGCCTCACCCTCCTGGGGAGCAGAAAGTGCATGGGATGGGCTGTGTGGGGATAGGAGAGGAGGAGGGAATGTATCGTCTGCAAAACAAGTTTGTTTCAAATTTAAATAAAAATATTATTAAAAAATTATGTGGTCACCTACTATGTATTAGAGGCTGTGGTGTATTTCAGCAGCAAATCTAAGTCATAGGCCAGGCAGGTTCCCTCTTCTTTTTCTCACGTAGCAATAGAATAAGATACCATTTTCAAGTTCTCCAGTTTGCTTAATGCTCGTCTTTCAGGCATTTCTTTTGTTTTCTTCCAAATAATTCCTTTAATAATTTTCTTTTAGAAGTCTCATTAGTTAGGTGCCCACACTGGCAAAAGTCTCCTATGTAAAGGGGCACTTGGCATGAATAATACAATTCACCCACGGGGCATTTATAAAGAGAAAGGAACAATTTTAAATCCATGCTCATAACCTCAATTTCCACTCAGATTCTATTTGAAATGACTACTTACAACACTGTGGTTCACTGCTTTAGGTATTTCTGGTAAGGAAAGATGGAGTTTATCTCAGACTTTCTCTTTTTCTGATTTGTTCATCAGACTCACTCCTAATGTTCCATCACACAATGCTATCTTAATTAGCACAAGTTTTAAATCCTTCCAGCCTCTTCTTATTATGCATTAAAAGTACTTATTACAAATAGCATGGTTCATGTCTTTGACAACACTTATTTTTATTCATTCAAGTAATGAATTTTTAAGAGGCTTATAAAGCTAAATAGAAATTAATTTCTTGCAATTCTGGACACTTATAGTCTGAGGAGCAGAATTGATACCAGGTCAGGTTCTCCAGAGATGCAGACTACTTCTCGAGCTCTCACTGTCTTACGCGGAAAGAAGTCACACAGTTTCTGTGGTTACATTACCTCTTGTCAGAGTAGGGATGAGAGACAGTGCTTAGCACTATGCATGGAGGC